>NC_048299.1:17616176-17692876 GCF_013100865.1 Trachemys scripta elegans
TAAACAGAGCCGAAGAGTCAGGGGAGGAGCAGAGCCGCCATTTTCCCGGACATGTTCGGCTTTTTGGCAATTCCCCCCGGATGGGGGTTTGAGTGCCGAAAAGCTGGACATGTCTGGGAAAAAGAGGACGTATGGTAACCCTAAAATATACCCTCCAATTCACACACTTACAGGCCTGGGTGCAAGGACAGCAACACCCTGCTAAAGAAACCCTTGCTGTTTATTCCAGTCCTAAACTGTCCACCACATTCACTTGGCCATGAGCAAAGGAGGTTGGTTTACATAGGATTTCAGACATTGAACTGTAGAGTCCAAACATCCTCACTCAGATTATCTTTGTCCAGACCTGCGTGCCCCAATCTGGGCCTTTTCCTTTGGCTCGGACCCTACATGTTGTTATTGCACACTTCAACTACAATCGATGAAATGATTCAAATATTCTCCCATGAGAATAAGCCTTATTTAGTAAGCACCAAATAAACCCCTGTGAGCCAGCTGTTTGCAGTTCTATGTGCATGTGTTAATTCACCTGCAGAACATGCCAGATGTCAGTTGCTTCGTTCAGGGTGGGTGAGAATGGGATTCATTAGACAAAAAGGCCACAGGGCAGTTCAGAAACTACATGTTACCTCCTTCACCTGTCCTTGCCCACAGTAAACGTTTTCTCTGTAGCAACAGATGCTGATATGGCTTTCAACAAGGATACCTCAAGGTCAGGCTTAGCAGAAAATACAAAGTTTTTTAGAGGGAAATGGCAATATTTTACAAATCTGTATTAAATAGAATGTTAACTAACTTGGCCACACTTGAAAGGTGTAAACTGACATTTGGGAATACAATTTAAAACTTAACAAAGTATGTTGAATTGGTAAAGACTTTTGGAAGGAGACAGTGGAAAAGTAGCAAGCCTTTTACTTAAAAAAAACCCCAGAACAACAGATACTGTCTGTCCTAAGTTGAGACAGCTACATTTCTGCCCTAAAAGCCTAAAACAACATCTCTTCAGACATACCTGTAGAGGCTTCAGTGTGTGGTGGCAGTAGATAGCATGGAGACTGCTGTTGGGTGTGATAGGAAGAAACTGTCTTTGTCTTTTCTCCTTCCGCTTGATTCTTCCCAGCATGCACCATTCCACAGCTCCTCCTGCCCCACACTAACCTCACTAAATATCTCCTCTCCAGACTGACCCTGGGTCCCAGTTTAGCCTCAGTCATGGATACTGCTGAGTCTCCAAGCTGCTGCCTTGTTCACACCCCTCTGTTGTTTGTACTACGCCCCCTGGCTGTCCTTGTAAGCTCCTTTGCCACTTCACTTTCTTGTTATGCTTGACAAGCGTCTAGGTTGGTTGCTAGAGCAACCCACATTAATCCTCTCCCTTCCCTTAAAGTGCCTGAGCGGCTCTGGATCTTGGTAGAGTGGGGTTACATGACAGGGAGGTGGTCATTGGTCAGAAGAGTCCAGTCCCTTCCCTTCATCTGCATTTTGTCTTCTAGATCGTTAGGCAGAGACTGTATCTGCTTCTATGTTTGTACAGCACTTACCACAGAGAGGCCCCATTAGATTGAGGCCTTCGGGTGCTTTCTTAATGCAAATAACAATTATCTGAGTGCTTCACAAACTTACCTTCACAAAACCCTTGCAGAATCCCCATTCCCCCCAAAGAGACTTCCCAGGGTTATCAGAGGTCAGTGATAGAAGCAAGAATTGACCTCAAATCAGCACTGTTCCACACCAGTGCCTCAGCCACAAGGCCATCCTCCTTTCTGAGACTAGCCATCTGCAAACTAGGTACACCCAAATAGCAAGACCAGGTCCAAACACTCCCAAACATAAGTAAAATCCTGCATCCAAACTGCCGAAAGACATTCTCAAAATTCTGCTTCTGACACTATATATTGAGCAGCAATATATATGCCAGTGGAAAATAATCAAGAGCTACATTGATGTGCAGGAACATCTACCTGTCAGATATAATTAAGGCTCCTGTACTTCCCTACTACTAACCCTATCTATTAAGTTCCATTCCAATTTAATTACCCTTGTTATAGCACTTCTTCAGACCATTCAAAATGAATGGCTCCTAGGAATGGTGCTTTCAGGGGAATGCTGCTTTTTTGACAATGGTAATTGGCATTTGCAGTGAGCATTGGGAAATCCCAACTCCCAGGATTCTAGGTAAGATAATGAAGTTTGCACAGTTTTAGAAATTAGAAGAAAATTGGAGGTTTAAAACAACTTTTACAAAAGGAACCAGGAAAGCATGTTTACCCAGTTAGCTGCATCTGGTTCTAGACAGCGGATTGAAGGACCGAATGAAAACTAGTAGTTTGCAAAGTCATACACTTGAGTACTCTGCATTCTTATTATTTATTGCAGTAATGTGACAATCAGGGCCCAGACACCCCAGGAGGAAAACAGAAGGTCCAAACCCCAAAGAATAAGCAGTTCAATCAACTGATTTATACAATATTACTATACTATAAAAGTGTACTAAGTAAAGTCTTGTATGAAAGCCAATGACACAATGGTGATTAACTGTCATTGTGAAATGTACGTATTAACACTGTCTGAGTAATTATGGATACTCACTGATATTCTACTTTAAAGTCTGTGATCAAACAAAGGGAGAAACAGGTTTCTCACAGACGGGAGGGAACATTACTTCTATCTAAATGTCTCCAATGTACATAACCCTCGTGGAATCAAAACAATGGAAGCCCCATTTACACACAAATCAGCAGGGGGCTGGGAAGTCCACAGGAAGGAAAGAACAGCATCAGATCATCCTGAGTCTGGGGATGAAACAGTGAGTTTTGGGAAATGTAAGGGAAAGCAAAAAACCATTGTGGCATCCATTACTGGGCAGATACAAGAGGTAGGAGCTCTTGTACATCTGAGAAAAGTGGAACCTTTCAACTAAGGGGGTTGGAAGACTCTAGGAACTGAATATTGGTGAGAAAACTGCTTAGATCAAGACTGTAACTTGCTGAAGTTAAATTTAGTCACTAGAAAGTGTGTTTTGTTTGTAACTTTTCATCTCTCTTTCACTCTTACTAGCAATCACTTCTTTGTTAATAAACTTATTTTTGGTTTTACTACAAACCATCTCAGTGCTGTATGCTAAAGAAAAGTGAGAGTCCTCAGCTAAATGAATAGGTTGGTGCTATGTACTGTCTCTTTAAAGGAACAGCGAACTTACTGAGGTTCTGAGAGTGCTGCAGTCAGAAGGACTGGACTCTGCAGCACACAGTTTTGGGGAAACGTAGGGCTGGGAGGATGCTGGTGCCACCCTGCAAGCACTAACCCAGCTGGTGGAAGCCAGGGTGAAAGCTACTGGGCTGTGAGCAGGCTGCTGGAGTCAGGGCTCTGAACCAGATTTGCACAGGAGAGAGGTCCCAGGGGTATAGGGCGGGTGGTGACTGGGCTGGGTTGAACCCAAAAGCGTTACAAGAGCGCTGTCGGAATGGTTTTTCAATGGAAACAAAAATACAAATTTTCATTTTCATTCTGGGCCAGCTCAGTTCAGACTAGAATATTTCAGTTTGTTGAACTGAGCTGAAATGTTTTGGCTCGGGGCTCCGTGTATGTGGTAGAGAAGGTGAAGAATTGCGCCTTGCACTGGGAAGGGAAGCTGGGAAGGTCTGTGATGGCCCTTGGTGTTTATGCCATTCAGAACACGTTGGATCAGAGATTAGATTACTACAACCTGCTCTCCACAGGCTACATTCTGGGTCTAGCACACAAAGCAGCTGCCTATTTAATAAGTGAAGTTTCATGTCAGGAGAACATTACACCATCACTCTGGGGTCTGCACTGGCTCCCTGTACATTTCTAGGTGGAATTCAGACCGATGGTGTAATCTGCAAAGCCCTAATAGGATCAAGACCTGGATACCTGAGAGACTGCCTGTCTTCCTGGCCATGCAGTAACAGCAGAGAGATCAGCAGACGTGCTCCATCTCCTTCAGTATAAAAAGGAGAGGGCTGATGGCAGGGCTTTGACCATGAAGGGCAATCAGCATCTTAGCAGAAATGTTCAGGTAATGGGACTTAGACTCCAAAGTGAGTTATCACTTCCCATGTCACAGATGACTGAAAAATTTTAACCCATGTGCTTATCCCACAATCCTAAATTACCGCCTCCAACTCCCCAAGTGCCAAAAGCCCCGATTGTCCTCATCCAGCTGCTAAAACTTCCAGATTCTCCTGGCAACATCCACAATGCAGTTCTGGGTTGTCGGTGCCTTGATGTGCCGAACACTGAAAATGAGGGTACAATCTCAGACAAGTTGAAACTGACAAACACTGGAAGTGTTATTGGAACAAGAAGGAAATGAATGACACACCCAGTACATTACTATTATCTTAAAAACTCAAGTGAAGAATTTCCTGTCTGCTACCCCATGATGCCACTGAACCTAAGTTTGTGCATAGCGATGTACAGACTGTACCCAAGGTGGGGCGAGTGGCGCAGCGGCCCAGGGCACAAAGTTGTGTTGGTAGGGGAAATGGGGCAGCGTAGGGGGTCATGCCCCCCCCACCCCTCCACCCCCATTTCTGCCTTCCATTTAGCGCAGAGGTTTTCAAACAGAATGTGCCCCACAGTTTGAAAACCATCACCTCCTGCCAGGAGCCAGTGGATCCGTAGATGGTGGGAGCTGCCCAGTCCGCTTGGACCCCGGCTCTCTACACTGTGGGAGCCAGGGTGCTAGCTGGCTGCCTGGCAGCCCGAGGCACTCGCTGACCACAGCCCTGGTGCTCCTGACTCTGCTGCTGCTCCACGGGCAGGGGCTGGCTCCTGGCAGGGGGGCATCTCATGGCAGCCAGGCTCTGTGGGCAGGGGCCGGCTCCAGGGGACATCACTGGCCGGCTCTGGGCTCCTTTGGGGGAGAGGCAAGAGCCTGGAGAGCACCTAGCTATGCAGAGGCTGGAGAGCCAGAGCGCAGACAGCCAGGGGCCCGAGTGGGCCGGGCAGTTCCCACCAGCTTCTGATCCGCTGGCTCCTGGCAGGAGGTGATGGTTTTCAAATTGTGGGGCGTTCTCCATTTGAAAAACCTCTGGGCTAAATGGAAGGCAGAAATCTGTGTGGGGGGGGGTTATGACCCCACATGTGTCCCCCCCCCCCCCGCATCACCTCTAGGGAGTGCAAATATCCTTGCTCACCCTGCATGCTAAAATGCCTACCTACGGCCCTGGCTATGTGATCGTGGTGACTTATGATCAGGGCAGGGTGCAGCAAAAAATGGTTTCTCAGACCTGCCTCAGAAGGCTAAGGCTGACTATGATCCTGAATTATGGTCATAACTCCTCCCAGTTTAGCATGGTCCATCTGTGAATGTCATCAACATGCTGTTAAGCCATATTGTTGGTGTTGGGAGTGCAACATCACAGCCAATTGCTCATACTTTCTACAAAGCACATAAAATTTTGACCATATCATCCATCATCTGAATTAAAGCAGATAATTTCTTATGAGCAGATTTAATTTCGGTACTCAGTTCTCTCCTTTCAGCAAAGCCGACATGCTGGTCCTGGTGTGTAGCGGCCAGCTCTGAATTGCTGTTTACAAATTGCTCTATGCACCACTGACTCTTGTTTAAAAGGTTTGAACAGTGGCAAAATACAGTCAGATCCACATAATTGCTTTTTAAAATGGAAAAAAGTTACATCAAAGAACATAAAGATTAGTTCCTGTATATTGCATCTGAAAATAGATTATGCCCTAGGGCTGATAATGTACTATAGTTATAATTATTATGTAGCCACTAGAAAAAAAAGCCATCTATTGTTCTAACAAGACAGTTATAAGTAACCTGGACTAGGTCATATAGACAGCATATAAAGCAGAGCACTGGGGTGAAGACACTCATAATAAAAGGAGGTACAGACCCTCTTAAACAGGAATTTATTAGGGAGAACAGCAACAAGCTACAAACAAAGCAAGCTGACTTTCATCTTGTTCAGCTTCTGAAGACAACTCCATTTTCTGAAACCTTTAACACAGCACGGATACATATAGTAGCCAAGTAGCATAAATTCTGACCTCAGATAGGCATCCTGAAGTTAATGGGAGTTGTGCAGGTCTGACTCATGGCCCAGATCTTCAAAAGTATTTAGGCACCTAATTACCATTGATTTCACTAGGAAGTTACTAAATCGGACTCAGAAATTAGTAACATCTATTTATAGGCCAGGCCACTTGAGAATCACTTAAACTAAGCAGCACTATCATTGGTTCATGTTGTGTAAGGATAATGGATAAACCTTGAACTTGAAGTGTTTTCCAACAAGACTGAGTTTGAATGACAGATGAGTCACAGCACCATGGAGCTGTGTAATGGGCTAGCACAAGGTTGGGTTGATAAATGATCAATTCCAATTTGAAACTGTTGCTGTAGACACAAAGATAAAGATTTTAAGCCATTCATGCTTTCCAAACTAACTAAGGACAAAATCTTGCCCTAAGACTATGATGAGAAATTATGTATTTAAGGCACAACTGAAAAAAGCCCATCAGAGTCTCTAGGTGCAGTTACAAAAATTAAACCACATATACAGCCCTCCAAAACAAACAAACAAACAAACAAACAAACAAAAAACACCCTCCTCACCTCAAACCTTCAATGAACTTTGGATCTAGCTCAGTGGGAGTTTTGCCTCTGACTTCAATGGAAGCAGGGTGAGGTCCTTAGGTAGCACCTTTCATTGAAGAAATGTACTCTCTGTGACAACCCTTTGCATAGCCAAGGGTTTATTATATATATTTTACAGATGGGTGATCCCAGGCATAGTGCCACAGAGTGAGTCCCCTGCTTTAAGGATAAGACCAGCTCCCACTTTCGATCCCAACTTTGACTCCTTTTTAGGCTTTTAATTATAATTGGCTGGTTTAAGAGTTCCCACTTTATTTAACCCCATCAATCTATACCCTGCCATTGCATGGCTCTTGAAGGAGAGAAGAAGCTCTTCTTTATATGGCTCTATTGAGCAGTTTTATGTGAAGTCAGAATTCAGTCATTCAGAAAATCATATACTTTCCCAAAACAATTCCAGGACAAAGGAACAGACTGGGAAAAAGCAACAGTATCCTGTTCTCCCATCACTGTCCACATGCAAATGAGTCGAAAAAGCCCAGGCTCCTAGATTCAGGCACTCGGAAGGCTTTAATTTACAAATCAACCCTAGGAATTATTGACACGTTTGCCCAGTCATATCTTATACATCACCATAACCACAATGTACCTACAGCCAGTCTCAGGGCACTGCAATATGGATTGTGTATTAAAGCAAATTGTTGTGTGAGGCCCTTTCTATATGCTTGGAATCCTGTGTTCACACTAATGGCTTTACACTAGAAAAACTGCCCTGTAGTCCCTGGTAACACACTTTATGTTTGGCCTGTTTATTAGCCTGAGATCTTATAACTCTGAACAGCAGGTGCCCTTCCACCTCAAGCATAATAGATAAATTCCCTATGTACTGTAATGTAGATGAGCATGGAAATTATGCTCAGAGACTGATAATCAAGTCCAGGGAGCCATGCCTGGAAACAATATAATCAGAGTGAAAAATGGATTTCTGCAGGAGTTTTTTTCCCTGTAGTTGTGACTAGTTCTCACAGCTCTAACTACAAGGTCTTTAGTTCTGAAGAAACACAAGAGCACCCATAACCTTGACTCTGATGAGGAATGGCAGGCTAGGCACCAGGCTAGCTGGACAGGGACTCTCCACTGAAAGAGCTGAGCACTTACCAATTCTTCCAGGGCTGGATGTGGCCACAGCTAATTATCCACAGCCTGCTGGGGACTTGTCAAGCTGGCTGGGGGTAGGGAAAGGGCATGACAGGAGCTGGAGGTGACAGGACCAGAACCAGGGCTGGCTCTAACTTTTTTGCCGCAATAGGCAAAAAAGAAGAGGGCCGCCCTGCCGTAACACCCCCCTCCCAGCTCTGCACTGGGCCGCCCAAACCCCCGCCCCCCAGCGCCACCCCGCCCCGCCCCGCCCAAACCCCGGAGCACCACACCGCCCAAACCCCCGCCCCCACGGCTGAAGCCCCCGCCCCTCCCCAGTGCTGCACCACCGAAACAAAAAAAAACCCTTGAGCGCCGCCCCGCGAACAAAAACAAAAACACCACGAGCGCCCCCCACCACCCCAACATTGGTAGCCCCTTATAAGGTGCTGCCCCAAGCACGTGCTTGGTCGGCTGGTGACTGGAGCCAGCCCTGACCAGAACACAAGGGCTCTGTTTATCTCCAAGCCATGGAACTGTCCACCGGGGAATGTAGCTTCTCTAACTTGTGCCATGGGCTGGTTTGGCTCACAGCTTCCCCCAGGGTGAGGGGGGAGTACAAAGGTGGCTGAGGGAAATAACCCTGTGCATTTGCTCAGTGACGCTGAGGACTAAGTCTATGTTCTGTTGATCCCATTCTTCTTCATTGATCCTCCCCACCTGGAGTCTGGCCTGCCCAGGCAATATAGCAAGGGGTTGTCATGCTAATATTGAACCCAGGCACAATGGAGCAACCTTCATATGCAAATCTGATTTTGCTTGGCTTTAGTTTTGCATTGATATTGGCTGCCAACAACAGCAGGCTAGGTAAGTGAATAGCAGCATGGATCTCTAAACTTTCCTGGGGAGTGGGGGTGGTACATTATGACTCTGTAATCCACACACCTCCTGGGCGTGGTGTTCTGTCCCTGCTAATGGTACCATGACCACTTAAGAGGTTAATGAGTCTGTTACAGCCTTAGCTAAGGGCCCTGTGGCATTTAGCTCTAGAGGTCCCAGGTTTGATCCTGCCCGCCGATAACCGGGGTCTGTTGGTGTTACAACTGTATTTATTTTCAAACCATAGCAGGCAAGGACTGGCGCCAATAACCCTCGATGGCTCCCAGAGAGACTGAGCCATCAGAGCTCCTGGTTTCATCGTCGAGAGTTTCTCCGTTCCAAATAAGATCTACGCTGTAGCTGACTCCTGTATGCATTGCAGGAGGCTGCAAAACACCCTCCCTTCCCTGCATCCCTAGCGCAGGGACTGACCACACTTGCTGTTTTTGTGCGCCTCTGAGTGCAAGGCCAGCTCCTGGCTAGCCACACAGTAGGAGGTGGAAGGAGGCAGGGCAGTCCTCACCCACATGTCCTCGTTGGCTGCAGAGGGGAGAACACACACTGAGCCCCCTTTGGAGGTGGAACAATGGTTGCGTTCCCCTTTGCTTGCTTTGGGCCCTGCACCCACCACCCTGCAAGCCCAGGGTTGGGGTTTAATGTTGTGGTTTAGCCCAACATGACTGCTAGTTACACTGAATGTCAGGATAGCTTTGATTCACATTAGAACAGAGTTAAAAATCCTGTGGAATGTCTAATAGCAAGGTTCTCGGGCCTTCCTGTGCTCAATGCACTGGGGATCCCATGCTAACATAACAGCTTCATGCAGGCACAGGGGGCTCGGCCGGTGAATGCCTGTGGGGGAAGGCAACATGGAGATTCATTCAGTTGCACTGGGAAGGGCCAAAAACCCTGTGGAAGGATGGTAATAATGACACCCTCTGCCTCAGGGTGAATTGCTCCTGGGGCCTAGGAGGCCTTTCTAGTGCAGGGTACCACAAGTTACAGTCTTGTCTAGGAATAACCAGCCTCGCTCAGGTGGCCAGTGAGATTTGAACCTGGGACTTTTGAGTCTCTATCACTTGAGCTAATATACTGAGAGACAGATTTTCAAAGGTACTTAGGCACCTAAATATGCAATGAGGAGCCTAATGGGATTTCCAAAATCACCTATGTGCTTTTGAAAATCCCATTAGATGCCTCTCTGCAGCTTTAGGTGCCTAAATACCATGGAAAATCTGGCCCTACGTCCCCTAGCTAACAACTGCCACTGACTCATTAACCTTTATTTGGATCAGCCACTAGAGGGGGACAAAGACCCACATGCGTCAAGCTTGCCTTAGTGGAGCTCTTAGGGGACTATCTGTATTTTGTCGTTAGTTAACAAATAAACTGAAGTTGACCCATCCTGCTTCAGCACTTGTGACATGGCCGTTCATCGTGGCACCGTTAGCAAAGCAGACACTGGAAATGGGAGAGTTCACACAACAGTATTAAGAATAAATTGATTAAAGTTTAGACATTTGTTTCTGGCTTTCAGATTTTCTAAACGAGTCTGTGTCCTTGTTTACTGTCCCATTCCAGTGAAACTTACACCCAAATACCCCTAGCGCACACTCATGCATACACACACACACACAGCAACATGTACTCACATCAGCAACACACACAAAGGTCAGGAATGAAAATGTCTATTCAGTCATCTTTCTCAAAGTTGGACAATGGGCAATGTTCAGTTCACACATTGTGCTCATAACAGAATTCACTTGTTGCAGCATCTCTACCATTGACAGCTCAATGTCAGGCTTCTCAGAGCTTTTCCCTTCAAGTTTACAGTTTGATAATTTTCCTCCACTCATTTTGAAAGTGTCCCTTATAGACAAAGCAACTGTTGATATGTGCCGGGAAAAAATTATAGTAACTCACATTTATCATTTGGAATATTTTACAATGCATGGCCTGATAACTGGCTGACAGTAAAACGGCTGAAGTTATAATAGATTGCCTAGTTGCACATGGCCAAACTGTGTCTGCCTGAGTCACACATACTCATCATAGAGGGACTTGCAAGATTCGTCTTTTTTTGGTTTTGTTTCCAAACAACAGATGCTCATCAATTCTCAGAGTTATAACAAACAATGAAATAAAGATGGCATGGTAAATTTCCAGTTCTGTTGAGGGGGAAATAGGTATGCTACTCTCTTGGTATTGGCATGTGGATCAAACTTCTCCATGCAAAGTTCTGCAAGTTTACCTTGGATCATTAATGTAGCAGGTTTTCCTTGTCTCATACCTGGCTTTCCTAAAAACTAAAAATACACCATATAGAAGAGAAGGCAGAATGTGCGGCTTTCTCGGGAACAGAAATTTATATCCTGTTACTAATGATCAAACCTGGACCTGTTTTAAGAGTCCAGAACTGATATAACAACCTGAGATATTGGTATGCAGTCTGTGAACAGTAGGTGGAAATTTGCCAATCACACAGTTGGAAACTGCATTATGTATCGCTACTCCCCCATCTAGCTGACAATTGGGGGCTACCGATTTAGACATCAACTGAAGGTGACATTTCAGACTTAGAAGATACTAAAATAATGCAGCCAAAATTCAAAGTGTTTTGTTGGTTCTTTCATTGGAAGGCACAAGAACTATCTGCTCGTTTTTATAGGTAAATTTGAAATTCTGGTTTCAAAAAAAGGGGTAAAATGTTGGCTTTTTAAAAAGCCAATAAAGTTTTTACAAATCTTAGTTCAAAATGGTTGGATAAAAGCACTGTTGTCTGGACTGAAAATGGTTGAGAGACCGTAAATAAAAGGTAATGATATGCATCACTATATGAGACTTGGGACAGGTACCTAGGTCTGAAGTAGCTTTTCCTTTTTTCAGGAGCTGGTCTCTGACATACGACTGAATTCTTCATTTAGTGTATTAGTTTCTCCAATTTTTTTTTATGTTTTACAAAGACAAGTCTGTCCTTGTCACAAAACTCCAAACAAATTGCAAACATGATAATCAACCGGCATTATTTTCATTGTCCTTGCATACGTGCTACAGAGAGCTATAATCCACCAGACATAGTACAGGGACCTAAGTGCTGGGGAATGGGGAATTATACCCAGCATCTCTGGATCTGCTGGTGAAGAAAAGTGGAATATAAAAAAAAAAATCAGTTCCTCTGTGACCATTTCAGGTTATCCCACAGTGCAGTAGTATATTGTGTAGTGAGACCACTTCAACAGTGGAAATAACTAACGATGATGGCAAGAACTGAACTAATTTTAGTTAAAGGAGCCACAAGCCAATGATTCATGTCTGTTGGAAAGTCCAGCAATGCTCTATAATTTGATTCTTGATTTTCCTACAAATAGGCGCCTATTAAGGTGATTTTTTTAATGTGATACTAGAATGTTGTCAAGACAACATCTTGTGTATCCCCATCAGACCTGTTCCTGTTTAGATCATAGTGCTAATGCTGGTTTCTTAATTTGGCTTGATTCAGAACTGCCATCCTGCTTCTCACAGAGTCACTTCAATAAGAATTATTATCTGCATTACAGAGATGGAATAACTAAGGTAGGGAGGTCAAGGCCAAGAAATCTGTGACAGAATTAGAACTCTAATATTCCTAGCTCCTTGCCCCCTACTGCCACCAGTATTGTCAGTACCAAGCACGGGGCGGGGAACAGAGTCAAGCTCATAAAACCCAGGAGATTAGCTTAAAAATCATGGGACTGAAAACAAACACACACACACACACACACACATTTTGGGTGCTTTGTATTTGCCTACTGCTTTTTGAACACCCTGCTTTAGGGGGGTGTCACATTTTCAAGATTTTCACTGCACTCACGAGGGCTAGAAACTTTTTTTTTCCCAGTGAAAGCAGAAATTCTCATGTAACTACATGACACCAAGAGTTGGGAATGTAAGAAAAATACCAACTATCACCAGACTTGATATAATCATGAGAGCTGGAAACACTGTGCCTCTGATGGCATAGCCAAATGGACACTTTGTCATTGTCTAACACATTTAACACATCCAAGGGTATACAAATGTGCATTTTACACATCTGTGTGTGTGTAAAGTTGGGATCTTTGTGTGTAACAAGTGCTATGCAAATGTTTCAGGTGTAATTTAGGGAGCCAGTTTTGATAATGTGGACCTTAATATACTTAATATACTTTAAGCACAGATTTAGCAATGCCCTTGATTGTAGGGTAGGAACGATCTAGCTTTGTTCCCATCTGCGCTGGTTTCTCATAATCTTCTTTATGACTTCTGCAATTATTTTATAGGCCCACAAATAAAACCTCTTTTACTCACTTTATTGCATACTTGATGATGGGAGTGAGAATGACTCTCACTCCCATCACTTATTTAGACTACACTTCTGTTCCCTCGCCACTCCAGCTTGAAATATGCAAAATCTTCCTTTCTACAAGCCAGGAACAAATTCATGCCAGTTCAATAATATCTCAGTTCTAAAGCAATAGCACAATTAGTTTGTACTATTTTTCCTTCTTTAACTGCATGTAGCTGCTTATCTCTGAACATAACATTTTCAATACAGTTGGCCAAATTTGGCCTTGCTTTACAATTCATGCAATCGCTGACTATAGCGAGCTTGTTTGCAGAGGCAATAAGGATAGAATTTGGCCTAATGTTTCAGATAGCTTTTACCAGCATATAAACACCTGTTGTTTTCTCTTTACAGTATAACTTTCCATTTTGTACACAGCTGTCTATGCTTGTGTTTAATCAAAATTACTTCATCACCATGGAAAGGGTTATGATTAGCATTTTTATTAAGCAACATGGGGAATGGCAGCATCCAGGAAATTACAGAACGTGAGGCGATGTAGCAGGTCTGAACAGGAGTGGTTGCGGTCAGGGAGGTGTTTTCCTTTTCGGGACAGGGCATTAGCTACCTTGTTCTGGGCTCCTGCATGATAGGCGATGGTAAAATTAAAGCGTGTGGCTCATTGAAGCTTCTTTTGAATCAGTGCCTTTGCCCTACAGAGATACTAAAAGGTTTTATGATCGGTGTACACTTGTGTCGGGCACCTTTGAGATGGTGAAGCTAGATTCTAGAAGCTCTTTATCTGAAGTCTCATCATTTTGTTCAGCCAGTGTGAATTTCTGGGAGTAGTATGAATAGAGGAATAGGTGCTGCTGGGGGAGGGGCACATCTTTGGGAAAGTTGCTCTGATTGCTACATTAGGTGCCTTTGTCTTGACAACAAAGGCCCATGTCAGGTTGTAATGGATTAGGATTGGAGCACAGGTGAAGGCCATCTTGAGTTGCTCAAACACCTGTTAACCCTCCAGAGACCAGGTGAAGGAGGTGCGTTTGCGGAGGAATGTTGTCAATGGGGCTATTCAGTCTGAAAATCCAGAAATGAAGACTGTATAAAAATTAGTGAACCCTGGAAATGCTGCTGCTCCTTGATGTTCCGAGGTAAAGAATAAAATTGTCAGACACATAGAAAAACATAAACTGTTGAGCAATAGTCAACATGGTTTCTGTAAAGGGAAGTCGTGTCTTACTAATCTATTAGAGTTCTTTGAAAGGATCAGCAAACATGTGGATAAGGGGGATCCAGTGGACATAGTGTACTTAGATTTTCAGAAAGCCTTTGACAAGGTCCCCCACCAAAGGCTCTTAAGTAAAGTAAGTTGTCATGGGATAAAAGGGAAGGTCCTTTCATGGATTGAGAACTGGTTAAAAGACCAGGAACAAAGGGTAGGAATTAATGGTAAATTCTCAGAATGGAGAGGGGTAACTAGTAGTGTTCCCTAAAGGTCAATCCTATTCAACTTATTTATAAATGATCTGGAGAAAGGGGTAAACAGTGAGGTGGCAAAGTTTGCAGATGATACTAAACTGCTCAAGATAGTTAAGACCAAAGCAGACTGTGATGAACTTCAAAAAGATCTCACATAACTAAGTGATTGGGCAACAAAATGGCACATTAAATTTAATGTGGATAAATGTAAAGTAATGCACATTTGAAAAAATAACCCCAACTATACATACAATATGATGGGGGCTAATTTAGCTACAACAAGTCAGGAAAAAGATCTTGGAGTCATCGTGGATAGTTCTCTGAAGATGTCCGCGCAGGCATCTGCTCTCGCAGTGTCTGGTTCTTGGTGATGTACTGCACCAGTTGGAGCTGTAGCATTGCATTTTCTTCGAATAGCTAGGTGGTCTGCATCCTCAGGGCCTGATTCTCAGGGAGCGCTACACCATTTGCAATGAGGGAAGTTCTGCTTAGGGGCTGTCAACCTGTTCAGGCATATCTAGTGCCTTTTGGGACAATCTGGGTAGGGATGGCCTGCTGCCTCCATGCCCCCACAGGGCCAGCTTTCTCCATAGGTTGGGGTAGTCCAGTCAAACTGTCATGATCCTGGGCAAAGGTAGGCAGGGTTAGTGGCAGGAGTTTGGGAGCCAGGAACTAAGCCAGCGGTCAGAGCTGGTGCCATGGGCAAGAGTCAAGCTGAGGGTCAAAACCAGAGTCAGGAATTGGGCCAAAGGCCCATACCAGGGTATCAGAATCTGCGATGGGGTTCTGGAGGTCATTGGGAAGTCAGAATACAAGTTAGCGCCAAGGTCAATATCAGGAGTTCAGAAGCAGAGTGGTCCTGGACAGCTAGTTAGGTATCCACATTATTGTCTGGACACTTGCTAGTATGTCCAATGGGCTTATATAAGAGCAAGGAGCCAATCAGGGATTGTCAAGTTACCTGTCAATTAGATCATTTGAGGCAGAACTTTCCATGGTGTACAACCTCTGTGCATTGTGGGATGCAGGGAGAAGCCAGGTTACAACTGCTGCAGGGGTCCATGTGGGGATGTTGGTTTCCTGGTAGCCTTGCAGGCCCAGGTTGAAGTCCCACCAATCCTTACACAGGACCAGGGCCGGCTCCTGGCACCAGCCAAGCGAGCTCGTGCTTCGCCGCTCCGGCCGCCCCGGAGTTGTTTTTTTTTTGTGATTTGCTGCTCCGGCCTCCCTGCAGGTTTTTTTTTTCCTTTTTGGTTTGCCACTCCGGCAACCCTATGGGGGGCAATGGCGCAGAGGAGGGGAGCGTCCTGCTGGGAGTGGGCTGTGTGCTCCATCTGCCCCAGCCGGTGCCAGGTCTGCAGCAAGCCTGGCAGCCCGCGTCCTTCCCTGCCCACCGACCGGAGCGGCGTGGAGCCCTCCCGGCAGGCGGCACAGAGGGAGGGGCCGCGTGGCGAGTGCCCCGCTGAAGGAAGCCCTGGCCAGCCCCCTTCTCTCTCTCCCCCGCAACTCCCTCCCCCGCCCCCTGCTAGCCAGGGCGCGCACTCCGCTGCCCGGGGCACGTCTGCAGTGCCGGGAGTCCCCCTGCACCCTGGCTCCGGCTGCCCCACACGTTTTTTTTGTTTTTTTGCTTCGCCGCTCCAGCCGCCCCGCAGGGTTTTTTTTCTCTCTTCTTTTTTTTTTTTTTTTTTTTTTTTGCTTGGGGTGACAAAAAAGCCAGAGCCGGCCCTGCACAGGACTGCAGTAGGAGGGCTAGTTACTTTAATAGAAACAAGGGGCCTGATTCTCCATTTGCCTATGCCTTGTGTAGTCATTTACACCAGCAAAGGGAGCATGTTCTTCTTTAGTAGCATTTCACACCCGCTTTGCACAGATGCAAATGACTGCACATGGCACAGGCATCAGAGAAGGTTATGGTGGATTCTCCATAACTGACAATTTAAAATCAAGATTGGATGTTTTTCTAAAAGATCTGCTCTAGGAATTATTTTGGGAAAGTTCTATGCTATGTGTTATACAGGAAGTCAGAGCATGGTGAGCAAACATGCAGCATGGGGCCCAATGATCACATCACATCATGTCAGGTGACCTAAAGAAAAGCTCTGTGTAGCTCGAAAGCTTGTCTCTTTCACCAATGAAAGATATTGCCTTACCCACCTTGTCATGTCACCTTAGGCTTTTTTAAACATAAAAAGGTTGTTTTTTTTTAAAATCACAGGCCTAAACAAAAGTGGACTCACCCCCAAATTGTGTTGGCTTGCATATTTCCAATTACTGGAACCTCACACCATGGCAACACTTTTCCTTGGCAAATTGTTTTGCGATGCTGACCAGCTTCAATGTTGCTGTCTCATCTGTCTCCATTGCAAGGGGAGCAAGGTTACTCAGCCACGTCTGTGATAAAGTTGAATGAATGTAGTTTTTGACATGGCAGTGTACTTATTGCTCATTCAGCACTAGCCACTCCAGTTGGTATGGTGACAGAGTTCACACAACACTTCCATTTCTGGTAAAACATCATCTAAAAGAACTTGACGCTAAGAAATTCAAGTAGCTCTGGACTCCAAGTGACAAACTGAACACCTCCTGTGTAAAATAAAACATCTTGAAAGGCATAATCTCGTGAACCAAGTCTAAAGAAAAATGTGAGCAATTTCCTATCAATTTAAGAACTTTCTCCTTTGACTTTTCTAACGTTATATTTTGGAATCACTTGGGATGGAGGAAACCAAATAGAGGAGCTTGATGCCTCACATCAAGATTTTAGTTCCTTGATCATATTGTGTAAGGGCACGTCTTCACTGGCAATGTTAACGCGCTGCCATGACAGCGCTTTAAAGTGGCTTGTGTAGTCACAGCAGAGTGCTGGGAGAGAGCTCTCCCAGCGCTCTAAAAAACCCACCTCCTCAAGGGGTGTAGCTACCAGCACTCAGAGCACGGCTCCTAGCGCTGGTCAGGGCTGGCTCCAGGGTTTTGGCCGCCCCAAGCAGACAAAAAAAAAAGCAACAAAAAAAAACCAGCACTGGGAAGTCAATGGACGGTCCATCGCTCCGAGTGGGAGCGAGGGACCGTCCTCCGAATTGCCGCCGAATAGCTGGACCTGCCGCCCCTCTCCGGAGTGGCCGCCCCAAGCACTTGCTTGCCAAGCTGGTGCCTGGAGCCGGCCCTGGCGCTGGTGCACTGTCTATACCTGGCGCTGGTGCACTTTACAGCGCTGAAACTTGCTGCACTCAGGGGGGCGTTTTTTCAGATCCCTGAGTGAGAAAGTTGCAGCACTGTAAAGTGCCAGTGTAGACAAGCCTAAGACTTCAAAATATTTCCCTGGATGGTAATCCTTTCCTTCTGACACAGTACGGTGTGCAAATTCATCGTCCATGTGGCTTGGATTGTTTGCATTTCAAAACTCATTGCTTCCCACCTTTTCGTAGATTCTTTACCATTTCCTCACGCTTTTTTTCAGAGTTTGAGTTTGCTGAACTCATTCACTGTCCACTCAAATGTTCAGAGGACTTGGAACAGGTCAATTTTCTTTGACTAAAGGATTCCAGAGGCTGAAGTCTTGATAACTAAGATCCTAGCCACCATAACAAATTGAGGTAGAACATCCAATCCATCTAAGGCAGGTTGCTTTTTGCTCAACATATGTCCTCACTGGTCCTGCTCCAGTGACAGTTTCAACTTCTAGACATTCAATTATACTCTGAAAATTTACTGTCATTGCCTTTAGTGGCTTTCATTTGAGCTGCCATCTGGTCTTGCAGAGTGCTTTAGATGTAAAGGTCTGCTTTGTTCTTCAGAACTTGTTCAATTTCATCTGCTGCATTTATCCTACAGGGACTTGAAGTGCATCATCAAGTTCCTCTTATCTTTTGCAAAACTGTACTCTCTTGAGCAAGAGTTTGAAGATAAAATTTTTTATACTTAATCATTAGTTTTCCCATTGATAGTGTCTAAGAAATATTTATCTATTTCCTGCAAAGTTTCAAAGAACACCTTCAGGTCTGAACTGGCATTATCTTCAGCGGTATGCACCAAAACTACGTTAATTTGATGTGCTGGGCAATGGCTGTATGATGCACACACTTCGTCTTCCTTGCCTGAAAGATATTCTCTCATTTTTGCTTGCAATCCTCCATGACCTCCAGCCATAACACCAACCCATCATAGCTCTGCCCAGACATGTATTTGGGGTTTAATTCATATTTGCAGAATAAAACATTAGCTAACTGGTCATACAAGGATGCAGCATCTGCCTCACTTATTGCTATAAAGCCTACAAAACACTCTTTTATATCTACTTTTCCTTTTATATTATCAGTATTAACAAAGCAAAGCAAAATGGTCATTTTGGTCAACATAATTATATATATATATATATATATATATATATATATATATATATATATATTATAAAAATATCCGTAGTTGCAGCTGCAATAACAGTAAAAAGACCTTAGCTTTTTTTGCAGCTATTAAATATACAACTTCTGGTTTCTGATGCTAAAAGACTTATATGTTCATCAGTAGTTGTCTTGCTCAAGTATTTGATTCCTTTGGTGTCGCTGATATGTTGGGCAAAAGTCGCATTATGTCTGGAGTGGCTTAATGATGCTCAAGTATATATCACAAATGTTGCACTCCAGCACTTTACAGTGGCCATGGAAGAGGAGATCAAAACTAGCTTAAGTTTTGACTGTATCACGCAATATTTTTAGTACTTCTTGCCATTTCTAATACATTTCCAGATGCTTGTTTATCAAAAGATTCATTGGTACTATGACCTTTTGTGAACTGTAGAGCTGCCACATGACTGCAGAGGTTATTTGCTCCTCCCATGAACAGACATTCATTTTTAGAATATTCTTCTGATCATTGAAACCTGTTTCCCACATTAATTTTTGAGTTTCTGTATCCCTGAACAACCAACACATGTGACACGATGCATAATCTGAGAGATGGGAGTATGCTAGCCACTTGACATGCAAATCTTCATGCAGTGCAGTGTATTCTGTAAAATGATTAAAAATGGGGGGGGTTGTAGGGAAAAAAGGAAATTGTCCATTTGGGATATCACTTTGAGTGTGCTGGCAAGGACCAATCTGTGCAAGCTTACGCAATTGCTCAGGTCATAAAACTGAATCTCGAAAGTGACTTTTATCGGTGGGAACGTCAAACCTATGTCAACAGGAAGACTGCTTTGACCTACTCATCTATAGGGTCTTTGTTTTGTTGGTCATCTACAGGGTCTTCAGTTGTGCTGGTTTTAAGCAAATATTCTCTGGAAATATCAGTGGCACAAGTTCAGCTTCGTGGTACTGCACTAATCATTTTCCTGACTTAAACCTTGACATCATGACAACTTGTGCTTGCAGAACAGAGATGCAGTTCTTGACTTTCCACTTCACACTGCAGGGGTTGATCAGGAAGTTTACGAAATGATCGTTTCTGCTACTTAGGATCTTATGGAGGCAGTTTGTAATAACAAAATCTCTTTTCATTTTCTAAAATCAGACTTGTGTTTGTATTTATGGTTTCCATTCTCAGACACCTTCCAGTCTGAGAATAGCTTAACTGGAAGTACAGGCCTAAATAAAGTGCATTTTTGTGCTGCTTACTTTATCTTTCAGTTGCGGAGGTAATCCTAAAAAAAAGTTGATTTTCTCTGCAGCATCTAGCAGTGACAGGCAGAACTAGTGTGGGGCTGCTTGGGGAGAGTGTGGTGGGGCTGGGAGAGGTCAGAGCAGCTCTTGGTGTTTCAAAGGAGGATAGAGAGGCTATGGAAACAAACTGCATTTCCCCAAAGCAGCCCCTTCAGCATTGGAGCATGCCCAGTGGCTGTGACCTCTACAGGATGAGGTAGGAAACTTCTACTCAACCAGTCACTGCTGGGCATGCTCAGATGATGTGGGATTTTTGCAGAGGCATTCCAGGACAGGTGGGTGTGGGTCCCCTGGGACTCCCTTTACAAATGGGAGCTGAAGATCAGGGACGGTGTGAGGCAGCAAGGAGATCCCTTGCCATGGTGATTGACTCTGTTACTTGCGGGGTGGGGAAATCAAGCAGGAATTGGGTGGGGGGAGAACAGATAGTAATGGCAGAGGAATAGTTCGTGCATCTGCTCAGGGGCCCATGCATGCAGCGGACCCCTGCAGGCCCTGGGTTGCTCACCTTGCTGACTGTTAAATCTGCCACAACCCTCCATGAAAAGTTTGGTTTAAGTGACTTACCCAGCATCACATAGCAACTCTGTGGCAGAGGCAGGAATAAATTCTCCAGAACAGCATTCAATTGTCTTAACCACGAAATCACACTTTCTCTTCCTGCAATCCCCTGTCTCAGTCACTGCATACCTTCCAGTTCTGGCTTCTCTTTGTAGCCGTGAGCATGGGCTTGTACCTGGTGCACTTCATGAACTCCCCTGACAACTGTCCTTTTTGTAGTGAGAGGGAGACCCTGGTGCATATTTACATAGAATGCATCATGTTGCACCCCCTCTTCTGGCTCCTCCAGAACCCTTTACTGAGGTTCTGGCTCCACTTTTCCCTGCACCTCCTGATCTAGACACACCCCATCTGTGGCCCCACAAAGTTGCAGGATCTCCTTGTCAACCTCCTCCTGGCACTGGCCAAGATAGCCATCCACCATTCCAGGAAGGAGAAGCTGAATTGTGGGGGGGTGCGCTCTGTGACTGCGGGGCCTATTTCTATTCCCTTGTTCAATAATGTCTCTGGGCAGAGTTCCTCTGGGTGGTGTCCACTGATTCCTTAGACGCCTCTGAGAAGCAGCAGGTGCTGTCTGGGGTTCTCTGCTCAGTGTCCCCGTCTGGTTCCCTAATTTTCAACCTTTGACCTCACTCCCATTCCCCCTTTTTCCTTTGCGGTTCCCTGTAATCAGTTGTAGCCTGGGATTAGTAGTTTTCCCGCCTTTATTTGATGAGGCAAGCCTTTAGTTTTAGGCAGGCCTAGACCCACCTGTCCCCATGCTTCAAATACTACACATCTTCCAGCTTTCACAGCAAATGGGGCAGAGGTCCTACAGACAACAAGCTCCTTCACTACACAACCCTGATTCATCCCCAGAGCTTCTCCATCCTATGGACTGAATGAGGCAGATTCCTGTGGGAAAAATAGTATATGATCATGTACTTAAAAACTGCATCATTATGCAAGTGCTCAAGGGGGCTGAATTCAAGTTGCACAGGCAACTTGAATTCTGTCATTTTCTAACTTCTGAGCCTAAACTTGCAACATCAACATTCCAGTAACAGATTTTTTTTGTCTCTACATGTTGGGCCTATTGGCTGAAATTCATCCTGATGCCCAGGGATTGTTCAAAGACCATTCATGCCATTTATGTTCCACAATGAGATGAAGTCCCTCAGGGAAGGTACTGATTTCTGTGGGAGACACACTGGCAACATCAAGAACTCAGCTGGTTGGGATTGGAAAGCAAACGTTATTTGGGGAGGTGAGAGAAGGAGACGAGAGTGTCCCTGAGTTGCACAGGGACCCCCAAACTCTGCATTCAGGGCAGATTTTGGATAGCGTGCAGTAAATAAGGCCTAGGGCCAAACATTCTAGTCTGTTCAGTTTCTGTCTAGGGTATCCGAATGAAGAGGCTAAAAGAAATATTGAACAGCTGTTTCACTTCCTGAGCCCGGTCCACTCCTGGCACTGATTGAGGCAGGGGTAGTGTGGGTGTTCCAGGTACCCCTTGTGTCCCTGAAATACTTCATCACAGGAGATGATGCTGTGATGTCAGCAGCTCTTGTCCGGTTGCTGCCCGGCAATCCATAATATTCTGAGCTCCAAGAGCAGCACAGGCAGGTGGACTGGAGAAAGGCTGGTATAAGATCATTCAAGAACTTCAGTGGGGTCTCTAAGGGGCAGGTATGGGAAGAAAGAAGAGATGGACAGTGGAGAGAGACAGAAGAGGAATAAAAGATAGGTGCCACAAAGGACTATGCACAGGAGCGACCCAGAAGGATCGCATGGAGTAGTGTCCACGAAGAGGAGTCTCTTCTGGGCCTTCCATTGATGTGTGTTGGTTCCAGCCAGTTCTTGTTAAAATATCTGGTCTCAATCCAGACTGCATGTCTGACATTTGGCCATGCCTCATCCTCTAGGAGCAGTCCATCCATTTACACCCAGTGGCTAGCAATCCAATGGAAAGGGTAAACCAAGTTATACGTGTTGTTCATAAAAATTGTACAAAAATTCACACATTTTCCACTCTGAGCACTCACATTGAATGGTAGTCCTCAGCATTTTCCAAAAGTTGCCAAGAGGCCTAAATATGAATTTAAGTGTCTAACTTTAAATATCTAATTTTGAGAATTTTGGCCATATTCACCACGAAA
Source organism: Trachemys scripta elegans (assembly GCF_013100865.1). NCBI lineage: Eukaryota > Metazoa > Chordata > Testudines > Emydidae > Trachemys > Trachemys scripta. The sequence continues at coordinate 17,638,929 of NC_048299.1, forward strand.
TTTAAAACAACAGGTTTGACTGCTGGCAAAGAGAAGTGTGTAGGTGGGATAAATAACTGCTCTGCTGAGTGGTAAAATAATTAGGATTTGATTCTCCTTTTACAGCTTGTCTGCTGAGCTGATGGGTCTGATGTTTAAGATTACCAGCTCATGTCCTCCCTCCCACTATTTATGTTTAGAAGTAGCGTGGGAACATGCTGTATCTGCTACAGTGTTCAATGTTTTTTAATCCTTGTAAATTGCTGGAAAATCTGTGGGTGTTTAGTCAGTAGCCAACAACTACAAATGCAATAGTGATTGACACAAATGACGGACCTTCGCAAGTCATAATCTTACAATCAGTGGCGGATTAATAATTTTGCTGCCCCTAGGCCCTGAAATAATTGCCGCCCCCGGCCCCCTATGAACTTATTAAACATCAATATTTTCAATATCAACACCAATATTTTCACTTTTTACTTCACTACTACTTTCAGTTATTTTTTCTGTCTCACTGTCAGCACTAACTGATACAAGAAAGGGATCTATTTTGTGCATTTTTGCTATCATTTCATTTTCCCTTTCTTTTGTATATCATTTTTTTGAACGCTTAATTTCTTCCTTCTGGTCATATTATTATCGTTTAGGATTCTCACGAGTATGTTTACTAAATGGCGTCGCGCCGTCATTGGCGGTTTCAATACGTGCTATGATTGGTAGAATCGCAGCATCACTGATGCCGCGATTAAAAAATGCTGCTATTATAAATTTGCCCCCCCCCCTGCAAATTTGCCGCCCTAGGCCTAGGCCTTGTCGGCCTAGCTGATAATACGCCGCTGCTTACAATCATAGAATCATAGAAGATCAGGGTTGGAAGAGACCTCAGGAGGTCATCTAGTCCCAACTAAATCAATGTGCCACTGTGTGCCTAGTCATTATTTTAAGTTGTTGCTAGGGTACTTCTAGGGCAATCTCTCAGTGGCATGGTTCTCATGAATATAGAATAATAAACTGATGCCATCTCTGTAATTTTTCTTAAGATTTAGAAGAGACTCCTTCCTCATTTAAAACCCCCCAAACAATTTAAGCAGACCCCTAACTGGAGCTTCATGATTATGCACTTTTATCCAGGGCTGGAAAACTTTTATCTGTTAGCCTCCCACCAACAGGAGAGTCTGTATTGTGAATGGAATCATAGCACAATATCTCCACGGGAGGCTTAAAATGAAAGCTTTGAAATCAATATGTGCATCTTACTCACGCTTCATTTATACACCTGAGGGACTGTCAAGCCAAGATCCAGGGGAGTTGGTTAGAAAGAAGAACACTGAGACTCACAGAATGAAAGATTTCCAAAGCAGACAAGTGTCTAGGAACAAAATTTCAAATCTTTGGCTGCAAAAACTGACCCGTATCTTTCCATCCACATTTGCAAAGTGACACATGAAAATTGAGTCATTTCACATATAAATGGCTGTTTTTATGTCATTCATGTTACATTCCTTTGCTATGTGTCCTCTCTAAATTAAGTAGCATCAATCTCTCTGTGCCTCTAATAATTTTTGTCAGCCCTCTGAGAACCCCTTTTATTTCTGCTATATCCTTCTTAAGATAGGAACAGAGGGTCCTGTGGCACCTTTAAGACTAACAGAAGTATTGGGAGCATAAGCTTTCGTGGGTAAGAACCTCACTTCTTCAGATGCAAGCCTGAAAAAGTGAGGTTCTTACCCACGAAAGCTTATGCTCCCAATACTTCTGTTAGTCTTAAAGGTGCCACAGGACCCTCTGTTGCTTTTTACAGATTCAGACTAACACGGCTACCCCTCTGATACTTCTTAAGATAGGTGAGCAGAAGTGAATGCAGTACTCCAGAGAAGGGCAGGCCACAGATTAGGCAGGAAAGTATTATTTTCCTCATTTTACAGATGGAGAAACTGAGGCATACAAGGGTTAGGAGAACATAAGATAAGAATGACCATATTGGGTCAGAACAATGGTCCATCTAGCCCAATGTCCTGTCTTCCGAAAGTGGCCAGTGCCAGATACTTCAGAGTGAATGAACAGAACAAAGCAATTATTGAGTGATCCATCGCCTGTTGTCCAGTTCTAGCTTCTGGCAATCAGAAGTTTAGGGACACTCAGAGCATGTGGTTGCATCCCTGCCTATCCTGGCTAATAGCCAGTGATGGACCTATCCTCCGTGAACTTATCTAATTCTTTTTTGAACTCAGTTATACTTTTGGCTTTCATAACTGCTCTGGCAACAAGTTCCACAAGTTGACTGTGTGTTCTGTGAAGAAGTACATCCTTATGTTTGTTTTAAACCTGCAGTATATTCATTACAAGTATGCATGCATCTGACGAAGTGTGTATTCACCCACGAAAGCTTATGCTCCAATACGTCTGTTAGTCTATAAGGTGCCACAGGACTCTGTCGCTTATTACAAGTACTGATTCTTGTGTTATGTGAAGAGGTAAAGAACACTTCCCTATTCACTTTCTCCACACCATGTATGATTGTACAGCTCTCTATCATATCCCTCCCTTAGTCATCCCTTTTCTAAACTGAACAGTCCCAGTCTTTTTAGCTTCTCCTCATTTGGAAGCCATTCCATATCCTTGAACATCTTTGTTGCCCTTCTCTGTACCTTTTCCAATTCTAATATATCTTCTTTGAGATGGGGTGACCAGAACTGTAAGCAGTATCAAGGTGTGAGCATACCATGGATTTATGTAGTGTATCTATTCCTTTGCTAATGGTTCCTAACATTGTTAGGTTTTTTGACTGTCGCTGCATATTTGTAGGAGCAGATTTTTGATAGCCCAGAACCCAGTAACATGCTTAAACCGCTGCCAGCAGCTGGAATACCAATTGTTATGCTTATTGATGAAAGCAGCTAAAAGGAGGCATTTCTGAAACCTTAGCACAACTAACAGACTGGGAGGGGCAGGGAGAGGGTGACCTTGAGGAGTAAATATGACCCTGTTCCCTCCTGACTTGAGTTGTTTTTCCAAAAGCATGTGGTTTTGCAAGCTGGAAAGTCTGGCAATAGTTAACTGCTTACAGCTGGTTAACTGATGGAAAACTACAGTTCTGGAAATCTCCACACTTGGCTTTTGCTCAGTAGTTTTTTTTTTTTTTTTTATAAACAAGCTACGTAATACTAACAAATTGGGCATAAAAAGAGGAAGAAATCAGAGCTCGATGGACACTTGAATGCTGGGACACCTTTCAGTTCCCCTGCAGATGGAAGGCCAGCTATTGGACACTCGAGACCTCCCAAAACTCTGGATAAATATGAATCTGGGATTTTTAGAGGTGTTTTACTAACCTGTTGTGGGTGTGTGTAAGTGCTGGAGACTAATTAAAGTAAAGCTTTAAGTGAAAGCACTTTTGTATTGTGTTGTTTGTGCAGCCACCTATCGGTCGAATGGCCGTATCACCATTGATCTATTTCCTGCCACCGACTCGCCAGGAGTTAAAGTTTATCAAGAGCTTTGGGTTCAGAAACCCCAGGTAACAGACTGAGCAAATGTTTTCAGAGAGCTATTAACGATGACTCCAAGAGCTCTTTCCTGAGGGGTAACAGCTAATTCAGACTCCATCATTTTGCATCTATAGTTGGGATTATATTTTCCAATGTGCTTTACTTAATTACTTTGCGTTTATCACACTGAATTTCATCTGCCATTTTGTTGCCCAGACACCCAGTTTTGTGAGATCCCGTTGTAACTCTTCACAATCAACTTTGAACGTAATTATCATGGGTAATATTATGTGGTCTGCAAATTTTGCCACCTCACTGTTTACCTCCGTTTCCGGATCATTTATGAATCAGTTGAATAGCACTGGTCCCAGTATAGATCTTTGGGAAACCCACTATTTACATCTCTCTCCTGTGAAAACTGAGCTTATTCCTGCCTTATTTCCTATCTTTTGACTAGTTACTGATCCATGAGAGGACTTCTCTCTTATCCCATGACTGCTTACTTTGGTTAAGAGCCTTTGGGGTAGGACCTTGTCAAAGGCTTTCTGAAGATTGTCCAAAGGTCACATAGGAAGAGCAAAGAACAGAACTCGGACCTCTTGACTATACATGCCACTGCCTTAAAATGGGCTCATGATTTCCTTTCTTAATACTGCAACATTAAAACTTTTGCAAGAAAGGCCCCATACAACACATGATGATTTCAGAATAATTCTTATAATTATTAATAGTGTTCATTACAGTAGCCCTGAGATATCAGCCATGACCTTGTCTTATTTTGCAAACACCAAATACTAGACAGTCCCTGCTCTGAGGAGCTCTTAATCTATATAGACAAGACAGACAAAGGGTAGGGGAAAGGGATATAACTTAGCACAAACTGAGTGTTCTAGATGATGGCGGCAAATGTCACATTAGTTCCACTTTTTAGGAGGAGGGGTTAGTGGAGAGGCAATAAGCTAAATGGACAGGCAAGAGTGGGATGGGGGATTCTTCATAAAAATCAAATCTAGTCCCTGAAGCCAATGACAAAACTTCCACTGATTTCAGAGGGAGTAGGATTATCGCAATTCTCTAAAACTGATGCTTGGGGCTCATCACTGAATTTAGCTTGAGAAACAGACAGGAGATTTGGGGCTTTAAGAATTGCTTTTCTAGACTTGTGTTTTTCAGTACATGCCTCAGTAGTCTTGTTATAGCCTGAATCACCAGCCACCTGCAGAGCACAATGCATGGCACCTACAGTGTCCCTGCCACTGCCAGCAGACTTCAGGAAAAAACAAAACACATTATATGAGCAGACAGCTGTGTTCTCCCCTGCCTAGATCCCAACCCATCACAGGCAATTACGAAGAGATTTCTATGGAAATAGAAGCACTCTCCTTTCCCATCAGGTTCATCATCTTCCTGTCACAGTCCAGAATTGGCAAGAACGTGCTACAAAAACCATGCCTTCTTTTTGTATGTATCCTCCACGTCAGTTATGCATATCTTTAAATAACCCTTCACATGAAGCCGAAGATCACATATTCTGATGGTGATACAGGAAAACCAGCAAGGGTGGAATTCACCCTTGTGCATAAGACCAGCTCAAGACCTATGCACCACTTAAGCCCTCAAAATATGGTGTTTGGGGGATTTAAGTGGGCCAGAGGGCCGAGGCTGGCTCCCTCCACAAGGGTTAGCTTTCCCTTACAAGCTTTAAAGAAGAAATAGTTGTTGCAACATATTACACACCAAGTTTCAGTACAGAACAAGTAGCACCTCCCCTAGCACATGACTTGTTAATTATAGTGGGCAGCAAACAAAGGACTTGACATGTCCTAGTTGTGTGGTGTATAGCACTATATTTTACAAGATACAGTAATGCCTAAGGCAGAGTCCTGAATGAAGCAGAGCAGATAAGACATCAGAGAAGAGATGCAGCAGACTCTGAGATAAGAAATCTTTCATTAACTAGCAGAATGATCCATTACACTATGAAGCCTCCTCCCTGTTTTCACAGTGCTGGCAAAGATATAGAGCAGAGGTAGGCAACCTATGGCACGCGTGCCGAAGGTGGCACGTGAGCTGATTTTCAGTGGCACTCACACTGCCCGGGTGCTGGCCACCGGTCCATGGGGCTCTGCATTTTAATTTAATTTTAAATGAAGCTTCTTAAACATTTTAAAAACCTTATTTACATTACATACAACAATAGTTTAGTTATATATTATAGACTTATAGAAAGAGACCGTCTAAAATATGTTAAAATGTATGACTAGCACGCAAAACCTTAAATTAGAGGGACTAAATGAAGACTCAGCACATCACTTCTGAAAGGTTGCCAACCCCTGATAATAGAGGAAGCTTCTCATTTGGGAAAATAAGACCTGAGTTAGCAGTCAAGTCATGCAGCGAGTCTCAGTAAGACGAATTAGCACCAGCTCACCTTGTTTAGCTTTATGAAGATGCTCTGGCACAGTGGGTAACTCCTGTCCTGAAAGGGCAGCCTGACTACAACAAACTACATCTAAAAGTTAATTGAAGCCATTACTAATGAACAGCACCGGACCTGACCCCTTCCCTAAGCTCAGCACAGCTTTGTTGAGGACACCCAGCAAGTCTAAGTAGCAGAGATCACCCAATTAGTGCAGAAAACATTCCTGGGATAGAACCTGCAAGGTTCATGGACTGATGAAGGGGTTGGACTATATGGGCATGTCAACGCAGAGATAAAAAAAAATCTGTGGCTGGCCCAAGTCAGTTGACTCAAGCTCCAGGGTTGAAAACTTGTGCAGGTGTTTGGGCTTGGGCTGGACCCGGAGCTCTGGGAGCCTGTGAGGGTAGAGAGTCCCACAGCTTGGGCTCCAGCCCAAGCCTGAATGTCTACACAGCAATTTTTTAGCCCCACAAGCCCAAGTCAGCTGACCTGGGCCAGCCACAGCCATGCCATGGGGCTTTTATCCCCAAGTAGACTTACCCTCCTCACAAGAAGGTCACAAGAGGGCTGAGTCACAATAAGTAAACCACTGCAGAGCTGGAGCCGTTGCCAGCAGGGGTCACCAGAGAAGAAGACTGCATTGGCAGGGAGTTACTCTTCTAAGTAGACTAATACAGTGAAATAGAAGTGAAGACTGCTTAACCTTGTATAAACATACCTGTGGTAGGGCGATGACTCACCGGCACGGCACCTCCGGCTGGTCATCCTGGGAATTAGCTTTTCCAGCCCAGAGCAGCCTCTGCAGGCCGGTGTCTCGCCTCCCAGACCCCAGTGCCCCTTTATCTTGGGGTCCTGCCTCCTGGCAGTAACCCACAATGTGGGTCTCCTCACCCAGGGGAACCCCCAACCCTCTAGCCCCACCTTGCCTCAGTGGCTTCTGCCAGTCTCCATCTAGCCCCCACTCCCTGGGGCAGACGGCAGTCTGTAAACCACTCATCATCAGGAAAGGGGGTTGGACCAGCTGCCTCTGCCTATCTCTGGGCTGCCCCTCTACAGCCCTAGTACCCTTTTGTGAGCCCTTAACTTGGCCTACAGCCTGGGGCTTTGCTAGGCTGGAGCTCCCCAGCTCCCTCTGCCTTTCCCCAGCACTGCTCCAGCCTAGGTACCCTCCTCAGCTTCCCAGGCAGCCAGGTCCTTCTCTCTATAGGGAGCTAGAAAGAGTGTTGCCATCAGCCCTCTTATGGGGCCAGCTGTGGCTTGATTGAGGCGTGGCCCCAGCTGTGACTGCTTCCCCCAATCAGCCTAGCATGTCTCTGCCACAGCCCTCTCCAGGGCTGCTTTAACCCCCTCAGGGCAGGAGCGGGGTGACCACCCCACTATAGCACCTCTGGAGGAAAGGCAAAGAGACCTTTCCCTGGGCAGTTTTTATGGGCACAATCCTGCAAAGCCTTAAAGGTGAGTAATTTTACTTATACTGAATAGTCTCCTTGGCTTTAGTCAGACTAAAGTTACATACATGCTTACATCTTAGCAGGATCGGCCCCTTTTTGTAATGTCAGAGGTGGGGCAGCAACTTCTCTCCCCTGCCCTACTCCTTGCCAGGGCTGGCCTCTCTGGTGTGGAGAGAGGTGTGAATTGCTGGCCTCTCTGGTGTGGAGAGAGATGTGAATTGGACAGAAGGCCAAACGTGAGGAACCAAAGAGACACAAAGATAAAGGAGCTTATCTGAACCTCTGAATTTTTTTTTAATTACATCCAAAATTCTAGTTTCAAGGCTGGTGAGCAAAGTGGCAGAATATAGCACACAAATTTAGAGATCGGCCAGGTTTCAATTTATGAAGCCTCTTGTTGGGGTTAGACCAGGGCCTAGGCAAAACTTCCACCTTGCTCCCCCACCCCCCCCCCCCACCCTGAGGTGCCCCCTCCACAGCAGCTCTTCCCCTGCCCTGAGGCACTCCCCCCGTGGCAGCTCCCCCCCCCGGGAGCCGTGTGGCAACTCCCCACCCCAGCTCACCTCTGCTCCACCTCCTCCCTGAGCATGCTGCCCCCGCTCTAATTCTCCTCCCCTCCCAGGCTTGTGGCACCAAACAGCTGATTGGCGCTGCAGGCCTGGGAGGCGGGAGAATGGAGCAGCGATGGTGTGCTTGGGGAGGGGGCGTAGCAGAGCTGAGCTGGGGTGGGGAGCTCTGCGGCAGCTTCACCCCTCCCACACCCTGAGGCACCCCCGCAGCAGCTCCCGTGCGGCAGCTCCCTACCCCAGCTCACCTCTGCTCCACCTCCTCCCCGAGCACACCACCCCTGCTCTAATTCTCATCATAGTTTTGATGATTGGTATGTCCATTTTCTAAGCTACTTTGAATTCTGTCTATCTGTTTTTAACATCTCACGTTTTAGTTTTAGTTTTTTTTAAAACTAGTGCTATCAAAGAGGATTTCTCCCTCCAAATAGCATATCACTTTCCATGTGCTCAGTATTATACTACTACACTGCCCTTGCCAAGGTGTCTGGGATTGATAAATATAGACATACCAACAGGGACATTCTGGGTTCGGACTGCCAAAAGGCACCGAAAAGCCCTTCCTTAAGCTAGAGATGGAGCTGAACCAGTAAACTAGCTCCAAAGCACATGAACTTTGTAAAAGTTTGGATCCAGACTTTGCAGATTGGGCCTAAATTTGTAATAGCCCAAACCTGATTCCCAATCTAAACATTTATGAAGTCTGGATTTGAATTAATCCAAATTCAAACTTTGACTCAGGTGCATCTCTAGTTAAATCAAAGGGTAAAATGAAGTATATGAGGGTCCATAGGTTGTGTGAACAGCCTGTTACCTGCAGCAGTTATGACAGTGCCCATGTCTAATAAAAAAAAAGAGGAATATAGCAGTAGTGTAGTATATTACACAATATACTAAGTCAATTCACATGATAACTGAATGCAACTCAGTGTATTGCCTGAATGACCTCACAATTTAATAGAATACTGTTGCTTTGTAAAAGAAAATTAAAACTGAATCTAAAACAATTCAAACTTAAAAAAATCCATGATCTTTTTAAAATATGATTGTTTTTTGTTAAGTTTTGTTAAGGTTTAATTTACTGTCTGGTTAATTTCACAAACCACTGAGCAGCAGTGGCCGTGTTTGACCTGCTTATATTCAACTGAAGTGGCCCACTTAGGGTCTTTGGATGCAACTCACACAGCTTACTGTGCAACAACAGATTAGCATTAGAAGCCTGATCCAACATGCATTGGAAAGATTCCCATTGACTTCAATGGGTTTTGAAGTAGGCTGAAGATGACGGGCCACTATGTGCATGGAAGCGTGGCATAGAGAGTAAACCATAAGAGTTTGTAGGCATCATTACTAGATGCCATAATCTCTTAAAGGGACAAATAATGCAATCCTTTGTTAGCCAACAAAGTTGCATCAATATACTGTAATTATAAACAGTATATTTCAATTCCAAGTACAGACAACACTTGCATTGATATGCTGAGTGACAGGTAATTCTTATGGGCTTCATACCACTACGTAGTTGGTAGTAAAGGAAATGTGTTGACCTTTCTTGAACAATGAATTCCAGAGATTAGTCTAAACTATGGCTATTTGAACCCTCTTCTTAGATGCAATAAAACACTTCCACCAATGCTATTCTAGTCAGACAGTCTAGAATGAATTAGGTAAGCATTACACTGCAGCAGGCAACAAAAAATGAAAAAGAAAGGAAAGACCCCAGGATGCTGAGATAGCCACAATTTATTAAACGCAGCACCTTATTGAAGTCATTGACTTCAAATTACCAGGGAAACACAGTGTAGTTATTAAATACGCATTTTGAATCTTCCATTTATCTGTTCCCAGGGATGTTTTCTTATATGGAAGCTTTTCTGGAATCCATTAATGTTTTGTATGTGTAAAGAAAGGCAGCTTGCACAAGATGAATAAAATGTATTTGAGTTCCTGAGAATCTTTTCTTCTTTCCGATTTGCATTCCAGTATCATATAGAGGGTTCGACCAGGATCTGAATCCCCCTGGTGCCTAGAAACATATACTTATGAGACAGTCCCCATCCTGAAGAGATTTCAGTCTAAATAGTCAAGAAGAACAATGAGTGAGACAAAATAAGTACTGTTAACCTCATTTTAATGATTGGAGCTAAGGCAGACAAATTGAATGACTTGTCCAAGGTCATACAGGAAGTCTAGGGCAGAGCCAGGAAATAATCCCAAGTCCCAGACCACTGTCTTAATCATGAAACCATCCTTCAACTCCTTGTTTTGAACCTCATTTTAGGGGAAGTGTGTCCATTAACCAGGTAACAGCCCTTTGAAAATGTAAATGTGCCAACAATTATTAGTGACATTTGAGTATGTAACAAACCCACTGTGATCTCTAGCCCGTCTAAGGTTTGCCTTGCACTGATGGTCGGAGGCAAGGGGCCTGACCTTGTGATTGAGACAGAGGTGACCACACCTGGTGGCCAGAGCCCAAATCAGGAGGCAAGTTGCCAAGTCCAGGGAGAGAGCAGGAACTAAGCGCCAGGACTCAGGAGCTGAGGGTCAGAAACCTAATACCAAGTTTAGGGAATGAGCCAAGAGCAGCTGGTCAGAGCCAGAATATCAGCCAGAGCAGGAGTGGAGACCAGGAGTTAGCAGGAGGGAGCCAGGAACAAGGATGGGGAGTAGAACCAGAACTACAGCTGCGGGGTTTAATGTGCTTGCTGGAATCTTCATCCAATCAGAGGGCCAAGTGCATTAGCTGAACCAGCGGAGGGCAATGATTCAGTTATGGGTCTGTGACACAAAGCCCCAACATCTGGGATTGGATTTCAAGCACCCCAAAGTTTGGAGGGATTTGGATCCAGGGCTTTCCTGCACTCCATCACAGAGCCAAGGAGCAGATGTTACATTTGACTCTGGTTTCAGATTCCAAGTTCAGCATACTTGGATGTGGGACTTTCATTCAGAGCCATCATTATTTGATCAGTGGGTTTGTATGGTCCTTTTAGAGATGGAGCTACCGACTGTTATCTCTGAATCTGTCGTTATTAAAAAAAACACTTACTGTTTACATCTTGAAACTATCTTTACTGAACATTCACCAAGCGAAAGGTTCCTCACCATGTCTAAGCCGTGAAATATATTTGCAAATAGCAATTCTAATTAAAACTGGCATTTCTCAGCCTGTGCCGGTGCCAGTCCTCATACTGTAAAATGGCACCATTTATTACACAAGCAGTTCAGAATCCCTCTGCGAGCGACTGTAAGCCCGTTTCATTACAGCCTTAATGCTGCTGTCTAATCTCTTACAGTAAGCAGCCATGCTGCTTGTGGTGGAACTAATGCCATTTTTCATCCTTATGACCACTGTTAGCAGTAGGGCGAGAAATGTCAATTTTAATTAAAATGTTTATTTACACATACATCTCCCGCTTTGTACCAGGTGAGGGATTCTTCTGCTCATGGGAGGGAGGGAAGATTTTGCTATGGAGAGGAAGAGGTACAGTTTGTGCAGGAAGGAGTGAATCTTTTGGCAATGCTTGTTTAGATTTCTTTGCAAGGCAAACAGCTTCCGCCAATGGCCTAGTTAAGAGAAGAAAATTAGGGTTTTCTGGGCTGTTTTTTTATTTTAATTGATTTAAGTCTTAGTAAAGAGCTGTTCTATTAAACCTGACATGTTCTGTAGTCCATGGCAGGGGCTTCCCTTTTCATTTTGCTGTAAGAATTAGCCCAATTTGCTTCTCATGATATTTTCAAATATATTGTTCAGATCCCTTTATGGCCACAGTAATTGCCCATACAATAAGGAAGCAGTCTAAGAATAAAGTATTGGAAGAATTATTATTTGGATTAAAATTCCCCCACTTAAAAGCTGCATGTCATCTAGTGACTTTTTAAATGTTTTTTTCCCTATGTTATTTTTTATCCTCTACTCTCAGCCACCCATTTACTTCCCAGTGTCTGCCTCCATCTCCTATTTCATCCATTGTGTCTCTTCAGTTTCCTAGCCCTGTCTGCATTTTCCTGTATGCGAGCCAGGTCCTCAGTGGCTGTAAATCAGAATAGCTCTGTTGCAGTCAGTGGAGCTGTGTTGGGCCTGGTCTACACTATGACTTTAATTCGGATTTAATTAAATCGAATTAACGCTGCACCCGTCCACACAACGAAGCCATTTATTTCAAAATAAAGGAATCTTTAAATCGATTTCTGTACTCCACCCCGACGAGCGGAGTAGCGCCAAAATCGATATTGTCATTTCGAATTAGGGTTAGTGTGGCCGCAATTCGATGGTATTGGCCTCCGGGAGCTGTCCCACAGTGCTCCATTGTGACCGCTCTGGACAGCAATCTGAACTCGGATGCACTGGCCAGGTAGACAGGAAAAGCCCTGCGAACATTTGAATTTCATTTCCTGTTTGCCCAGCGTGGAGAGCACAGGTGACCACAGATAGCTCAGCTCATCAGCACAGGTAACCATGCAGGCCGATAATCGAAAAAGACCACCAGCATGGACCGTACGGGAGGTACTGGATCTGATCGCTATATGGGGAGAGGATTCACTGCTAGCAGAACTTCGTTCGAAAAGACGAAATGCCAAAACTTTTGAAAAAATCTCCAAGGGCATGATGGAGAGAAGCCACAATAGGGACTCAGATCAGTGCCGCGTGAAAGTCAAGGAGCTCAGACAAGCCTATCAAAAAACAAAGGAGGCAAACGGTTGCTCCGGGTCAGAGCTGTGGACATGCCGCTTCTACGCCGAGCTGCATGCAGTTCTAGGGGGGGCCACCACCACTACCCCACTTCTGACCATGGATTCCGAGGTGGGGATAATCTCATCAGCTACACCTGAGGATTCTGTGGGCGGGGAAGAGGAGGAGGTGGAGGAGGACGACGAGCTTGCAGAGAGCACCCAGCACTCCGTTCTCCCCAACATCCAGGATCTTTTTCTCAGCCTGACTGAAGTACCCTCCCAACCCTCTTAAGCCAATATCCAAGACCATGACCTCATGGAAGGGACCTCAGGTGAGTTTACCTTTTAAAATATAAAACTTGTTTTAAAAGCAAGCGTTTTTTAATGATTACTTTGCCCTGAGGACTTGGGATGCATTCGCGGCCAGTACAGCTACTGGAAAAGTATGTTAACGTGTCTGGGAATGGAGCGGAAATCCTCCAGGGACATCTCCATGAAGCTCTCCTGGAGGTACTCCAAAAGTCTTGCCACAAGGTTTCTGGGCAGTGCAGCCTTATTCCGTCCTCCATGGTAGGACACTTGACCACGCCATGCTTGCAGCAAGTAATCTGATCATTGCATGACAAAGCCTGGTAGCGTATGGTCCCGGTGTTTGCTGGCATTCAAGCACATCTGTTCTTTATCTCACTATGTAATCCTCAGGAGAGTGATATCGCTCATGGTAACCTGGTTGAAATACAGGAATTTAATTAAGGGGACAGAGGTGGCCGTTCCTACTGGGCTGTTTGCCTGTGGCTGAAAAGAAATCCTTCCCTGCAGTTAGCCAAGTGCGGGGGGTGGGAGGGGAATTGGCCCTGAGCTTTTTGCGTTTGGCTAGCAGGGATCTTCCCTGATACCAGCCACGTGGTGGGGGGAGGGGTACAGCGATCATCCCAGATAATTCATGGTGGGAGTAGGGGGTGAGGGGGTTAATTTGGTTTCTGCAGGGATCTTCCCTGATACCAGCCACGCAGTGGGGGGAGGGATAAAGCGATCATCCCAGAGAATTGGATGAGGGAGGGGGTTAGTTTGTTTTCTGCTGCTGAAGGTTAACAGGAAAACCGCAGGAGTCAATGGGCTTTGCTTGGTATGTGGGAAAGGAGGGCACAGAAGCCGAAAGACAATGGCTTCCCATGGCCGCATGCAAGCTGAATTCTGTTGCCCGGACCTGCGTCTGTGACCTCTAACACCAAAGCCACAGGCACTCAATATTAAGATGGAAAATGCGACCTTGTACTGAAATCACATGTGCTATGTAATGTGAATAGTGTTGTTCACCATGAAAGAGTATAAGCATTGGTCTATAAAATGTATCATTTTAAAAACTTCTCTCCTTATTTTCAACCCTCCCTCCAGCAGCTGCAAATTTTTCCAGCCTCCCTCCTCCATCCCGAAGGCTATCTCAGATAAGGCGGCGGAGAAAGAGGACGCGAGACGAGATGTTCATGGAAATAATGGAATGCACCCGCAATGAAAGAGCTCATTTGAATGAGGGGAAGGACACGGTATCTAAATTTAGGAAAGATGCCAGTGAACGTGAGGTCATGAGGGACGCTCGAGATGAGAGGTGGCAGGCTGCAACGCTGGGGCTGCTGCGTGATCAAACGGACATGCTCCAGCATCTGGTAGAGCTTCAGGAACGGCAGCAGGATAACAGACTGCCGCTGCAGCTGCTATATAACCTCCCTCCCCCCTCACCATGTTCCATATCCTCCTCACCCAGATGTGTAAGAACGCGGGAGGGGGGAGGGCTCCATGCACCCTCCCACTCCACCCCAGTGGACAGCCCAACCAAAAGGCTGTCATTATATTGAATTTTTTCAGTGGCCTTTTACTTCCCTCCTATCCTCCTCCCAAACCTCACCCAGATTACCTTGTCAGTTCTCTCCCTATGTTTATAATCAATTAATAAAGAATACATGATTTTTAAATGATAGTGACTTTATTTCCTTTGAAAGCAAGCTGGGAGAAGGGGGAGGGTGGGTTCCTTACAGAGAATGAGTCAATAAAGGGGGCGGGTTTTCATGAAGGAGAAACAAACAGAAATTTCACACTGTAGCCTGGCCAGTCATTAAACTGGTTTTCAAAGCTTCTCTGATGCACAACGCTTCCTGGTGTGCTCTTCTAATCGCCCTGGTGTCTGGCTGTGCGTAATCAGCAGCCAGGTGATTTGCCTCAGCCTCCCACCCCGCCATAAAGGTCTCCCCCTTACTTTCACAGACATTGTGGAGCACACAGCAAGCAGAAATAACAATGGGGATATTGGTTTGGCTGAGGTCTGAGCGAGTCAGTAACAATCGCCAGCGACCTTTTAAACAGCCAAATGCACATTCTGCCACCATTCTGCACTTGCTCAGCCTGTAGTTGAACAGCTCCTGACTCCTGTCCAGGCTGCCTATGTATGGCTTCATGAGCCATGGCATTAAGGGGTCAGCTGGGTCCCCAAGAATAACTATTGGCATTTCAACATCCCCAGTGGTTATTTTCTGGTCCGGGAAGTAAGTCCCTTGCTGCAGCCATTGAAACAGATTAGTGTTCCTGAAGACGCGAGCATCATGAACCCTTCCCGGCCAGCCCACGTTGATGTTGGTGATACGTCCCTTGTGATCCACAAGTGCTTGCTGCACCATTGAAAAGTACCCCTTGCAGTTTATGTACTGGGTACCCTGGTGCTCCAGTGCCAAGATAGGGAAATGGGTTCATCTATCACCCCACCACAGTTAGGGAATCCCATTGCAGCAAAGCCATCCACTATGACCTGCACATTTCCCAGAGTCACTACCTTTCATAGCAGCACCTCAGTGATTGCTTTGGCTACTTGCATCACAGCAGCCCCCACAGTAGATTTGCTCACTCCAAATTGATTCCCGACTGACCGGTAGCTTTCTGGCGTTGCAATCTTCCACACGGCTATCGCTACTCGCTTCTCAACTGTGAGGGCTGCTCTCATCTTGGTATTCTGTCACTTCAGGGCAGGGGAAAGCAAGTCACAAAGTTCCAAGAAAGTGCCCTTACGCATGCGAAAGTTTCGCAGCCACTGGGAATCGTCCCACACCTGCAACACTATGCAGTCCCACCAGTCTGTGCTTGTTTCCTGGGCCCAGAATCGGTGTTCCACGGCTATAACCTGCCCCATTAACAGCATGATTTCCAAAGCACCGGATCCCGTGGTTTGATAGAATTCCATGTCCATATCCTCATCACTCTCACCGCCGCGCTGCCGTAACCTACTCCTCGCCGCCTGGTTTTGCAGGTTCTGGTTCAGCATAAACTGCACAATAACACGCGAGGTGTTTACAATGTTCATGACTGCTATCTTGAGCTGAGCAGGCACCATGCTTGCCGTGGTATGGCGTCTGCACTATTCACCTAGGAAAAAGGCGCGAAATGGTTGTCTGCCGTTGCTTCCCTGGAGAGGGGGGAGGATATACCCAGAACCACCCGCAACAATGTTTTTGGCCCCATCAGGCATTGGGATCTCAACCCAGAATTCCAATGGGTGGAGGAGACTGCGGGAACTATGGGATAGCTATGGGATAGCTACCCACAGGTCAGTGCTCCAGAAATCGACGCTAGCCCCAGTACATGGACGCACACCACTGAATTAATGTGCTTAGTGTGGCTGCATACATTCGACTTTATACAATCTGTTTCCAAAATTCGAATTATATAAATTCGGATTAATCCCGTAGTGTAGACATACCCTTGATTTACACCAGTTGAAATCAGGTCCTGGGGTTCTAATTAGCTGTATCTTTGGAAAAGCTAATTTTCAAAGAGAAACAGCAGAACTAAAATTCATTTGCAAATTTAACACCATTAATCTGGGCTTGAATAGGGACTGGGAGTGACTGGCTCATTACAGAAGCAGCTTTTCTTCTCCTGGAATTGACACCTCCTCATCTATTATTGGGAGTAGACTACATCCACCCTGATTGAATTGGCCCTGTCAACACTGGTTCTCCACTTGCAAAGTAACTCCCTGCTCTCCATGTGTCAGTATATAATGCCTGCATCTGTAACTTTCACTCTATGCATCCGAAGATGTGAGGTTTTTACCCACAAAAGCTTATGCCCAAATAAATCTGTTAGTCTTTAAGGTGCCACCAGACTCCTTGTTGTTTTTTTAGAAAAGCCCTTAGCCCTGTTAATAAGCTGAGAAATGGGAAAGGTGTTGGAGGATTTTCTTCAGTGACCACACCCCTCTGAGAGCACAAACAATCAAAAAAATAACTAAATCCACACTCAATACTTAGAAAGAAGCTGGAGAAGCTGGAGAAAAAATATACAGAATTTGGTTGTCTAGTCCATCAAAAGCAGGACAGTACGTAGTCTGGTACTTTACTAAATCTAATCTTAAACATTTAGAAAAAATGATAAAGTGAGAGTCCCTATTAGCTCAATTTCAATTTCAAATCCTACACTGCAACAGATCAATGGTCCATTTTATCCAGCTTCCTGTCTCTTGACAGTTGCCAGGGTTGGATGCTTGCAGAGGAACCTGTATACCAGTCCATGCCACCTGCATGGTACCTGGCTGTTGTCTCTTTTGATGCCAGGGTATTGTGATAATTGGGCCTACAAATTTACCCTAATTGTAAGCTCAGTTGTAAACAGTGAGTCAAAGTTCATAAACTATCACAATGACCTGTTACATAAAATTGTTTAAGAATTTTGTCAAAAAGAAACAGAAAGACAGAATTAATTTAAACAGAACGGGGGATACCACCTAAGAAGTGTTAAGATTATGACTGATAAACAAGAGGAGTGGAGGACCGGAAATCAATTAACCAAACTTGGTGTGTTGAAAATTAGGCCTTTTAGTGGACAAAATAATGAGAGGATGTACTATTCTGTCCAACACTCCCTTTTGAGGTTCTTAAAATGAAAAGACTGGGGGAAACTTAGCAGAACAAGCAGATGCCTGCCATCAACTACTGCAGTAAGCTTTATCACCATGGATGCCATCCCCATCATCTCCTGGAATCCCAGACCTTCTTTGTCCTAATCCTGAATGATGTCCTGGCCAGACTGCACCATATGATGTTGCTTCTGCCTCCCAGTTCGGGCTAAATCCCAAACACCACCTGGGATGTGAGACTTTGTCTCCCCCCACACCATGTATCCTTTTCCTTCCCTACCTTATTTCTTTTCTTTCCTCTCTCTCTCTCTCTCTCCTTTTTGTCTTCTGTTTAATAAGAGCCTTGCTTATCTGTCCAAGACTGCATATTTGCAACACTGCTGTGAGCCTATGACCAGCGAGGCAGCTAGAAGCAATCCCCTAAACAGCCTGATGCTGGTTACCACGTTGCCAGGTCTTGGAATGGCTGATAAGACCATGTGCCGTGCCTGTGTTTTTCCAGCAGCGAGATTGCAAGTGAAAGTCAACACCAGAGACAGAAACTGCGTTTTCTCTCTTTGCTATTGATTTCATTCTCCCTTTGCATGTGTTTGTCATGTTCTGTCTTCTAATGGGATACAACAACAACTCCAGTCCATTCCAACTTCTTCTCTTTTCCCCAAAAAGGACAGTTATTGCCATCTTTGGTGCCATGTAAGAGATTGTCAAAAAGGGTCTCTCTCCCCCTGCTCCCTCCACCTTTAAAAGCTCTCTCCAGTGAAAGGGAATGGAAACAAGGGATGTTGCTAAAGTGAAAACCTTATTTAATACTTTATATCTTTAATGCAGGGGTCGGCAACCTTTCAGAAGTTGTGTGCCGAGTCTTCATTTATTCACTCTGATTTAAGGTTCCATGTGCCAGTAATACATTTTAACGTTTTTAGAAGGTCTCTATCTATAAGTCTATAATATATAACTAAACTATTGTTGTATGTAAAGTAAATAAGGTTTTTAAAATGTTTAAGAAGCTTCATTTAAAATTAAATTAAAGTGCAGAGCCCCCTGGACCGGTGGCCAGGACCCGGGCAGTGTGAATGCCATTGAAAATCAGCTTGCGTGCCACCTTTGGCAAGCGTGCCATAGGTTGCCTACCCCTGTTCTAATGCTTTAACTGTTTTTCCTTCTTTTTCTGTATCTTTAATGAAAGGTTTAAATAATTTTTAATGGTGTTTGTCATGGTACTAAGCAGGCTGAGGTATCTATATACCAAACGCCAAATCTTGTTTAAAACTGTTTAACGTTGGACAGTGACTGAGTCATGGTAACACATTTGACTCTTTGGGTCCATATAGTCCATCTAAATTAATATAATGGGAAAATTTCTCTTTGACCCCAGCTTTATGTCCTGGAGAAGGAAGACAACTACCCTTTATAATTTTGGGTCTAATCCTACATTATTTGCTCAGGCAGATGTCTCTTAGTCTTGCCTGAGTACGCACTACAAAATTAGGCTGTTGTTCTAGATGGTGACAGGTTTCAGAGTGGTAGCCGTGTTAGTCTGTATCCGGAAAAACAATGAGGAGTCTTTGTGGCACCTTAGAGACTAACAAAAAAGTGATTTTCCCTCTGTTGATATTCACCCCTTCTTGTCAACTGTTGGGAATAGACTACATCCACCCTGTTTGAATTAGCCTTGTTAGCACTGACCCCCCCTTTGATAAGGCAACTCCCATCTTTTCATGTGCTGTATATTTATACCTGCCTGTTGTATTTTTCTCTGCATGCATCTGATGAAGTGGGTTCCAGCCCACGAAAGCTTATGCCCAAATAAATTTGTTAGTGTCTAAGGTGCCACAATGACTCCTCGTTGTTTGTTCTAGTTGGTGTAACACTGCTCTACAGCCAAAATGCTTCTGAAATAAATGTAGTCAAACTTTACTAATTCTGGGTCACTGAGAATGAAAATGATTCTTAAAATTGTTGATTGGCTCTAGTTTTCAAGATATGCTATTGGGTCAGTATATACGACCCTAGACTTGGGAATGGCGGAGGATAAGTGAGTTATAAAGGGAAGGGTTCTCAATTTAAACCAGAAATGATTAAAATACATCTTTGACTGGATCTATGAATAAATCTATGACTGGGTTTGGACAGTACTTGCTTTTTAGGCAAAACAGTGAATGATGCAATCTGAAGCTGGTATTGCGTCATACATGATATGAATTGCATCATGTTATTCCTAGAAGTCATGGATGATGCAATCATAATGAAGCTTACATCACTCCGCTGAACAAATTGCCCTATATCAGCTCTAGAAATCATACAGCGTCGTGCTCTCTTATTTGTCAGTTTGATTTTGCAAAGGGACACATTTCTGTTTAGCCAAAGTGAGCAGAGATGCCTTGTACTTATGTGAACAGTGCAGATAACTTCTGCTATGTTTGTGGTGAAGTGACTTTTGCATCACAAAAGCGCAGTATAACCACTATGGTTAAGAAAGCCTATCACCTTTATTTTGGCTGCAAAATTGGAGATCAGGACAAGAGGTGGGCCCCACACATATGCTGCAACACTAGTGCAATAAATCTTCGCCAGTCGTTGAACAGGAAAAGGAAATCTATGCCTTTTGCAGTGCCAATGATTTGGAGAGAGCCAACAGATCATACCAGCAATTGTTACTTCTGCATGGTGCCTCCAGTTGGGAAAGGTGTGTCAAAGAAGAAAAAGCGGACTGTGCATTATCCAAACATTCCATCAGCTATACGCCCAGTACCCCACAGAGAAGGACTGCCAGTTCCTGATGCACCAATGATCAGAATCATTCTCACTTGAGTCAGACGAGGAAGAGGAAGAGGATGAAACTTCTGGTCCTGAACCATCAATGTCACAGGACCCACATTTTCTCCCATCCTCCTCCTCTGAACCACACCTCATAACACAAGGTGAACTGAATGACCTTGTCAGGGATTTGGAACTACCCAAGAGTGAGGCAGAGCTGTTGGGCTCCAGACTACAGCAGTGGAATCTGCTGGCAGGTGATGTTAGGGTTTCCATGTTCTGTGACCATCAAAAGGATCTTGTCCCATTCTTCTTCATGGACGGGATCTTGTAGCCTGCAACAACATCAATGGTGTGATGGCAGCCCTCAACATCGTTCATAATCCAGATGAGTGGAGACTGTTCATTGATTCATCGAAGACGAGTCTTAAAGCTGTTTTACTGCATAATGGCAATGTTTTGCCATCAATTCCAGATGGTCATGCAGTCCATATGAAGTAAACCTATGACAACATGAAACAACTTTTGAGGTGCATAAACTATGATCAACATCAGTGGCAGCTTTGTGGCGATTTGAAGGTTGTTGCTCTCTTGCTTGGTCTGCAGACTGGATAGACAAAGTACTGCTGTTTTCTCTGCAAATGGAATAGTCGTGCAAGAGATTCCCACTACATCAAGATAGGCCACTCCGACAGTCATTGGAGCCTGGGAGGAAAAGTGTTCAGCATCCACCACTTGTTGAATCAAGGAAGATTTTGTTACCACCCTTACACATCAAGCTGGGTCTGATGAAGAACTTTGTCAAGGCCATTGACAAAACACAAACAGCTTTCAAGTACCTCCGTGGAAAATTTCCAAGGTTAAGTGAAGCTAAGATAAAGGAAGGTGTCTTTGTTGGTCCTCAGATTCGTGAATTTCTTCGAGATGATGCATTTGACCATGCACTGCGTGGCAAGGAAAAGACGGCATGGAAAGCCTTCCAGTTAGTGGCAATAAATTTTATCGGAAACAACAAGGCAGACAACTACAGGTTGTTGGTGGAAAACCTCCTCAAGGCATACAAAAGCCTTGGTTGCAACATGTCACTAAAGATACATTTTTTGCACTCTCATCTAGATTTTTTCCACTGAACTGCGGAGCAGTGAGCGACGAGCACGGCGAGCGATTTCACCAGAACATTGCAACAATGGAGAAACGCTATCAGGGCAAATGGAGCCCATCAACGCTTGCATACTATTGCTGGACAGTGACAAGAGATGCTCCATTTAATGAATATAAGAGACAAACCAAGAAGCGTCAAGTAGACACTGAATAGGACTAAACTATGTACATAATAGGTTTTTGCCTTTTGTTTCATAATAAATTTTATTTATATAACTCTTTTGCTGATTTTTAAAGTGTTACATAAACAGGACAGGTGAAATATTATCATGTAAAGCAACCATACACACATGAAAAGATCTAGGTTTACAATTTATGATTAAAACTCTACTATCTACACAATATACATAGACATAAAATGTAAAAACTTAAATATCTTAGAAACAGTAGCCAATCAGTTGTTTTAATTGTCATATTTGAATTCAGCACATCAAAATACATAATAAATAGCACATTTTATCTCTGAAGCAGACAACTTCTCAAAAATTGTAGACAAGTGTAATTGAAGGTATTATTCACCTGCCTAATCCTTAAAAAAAACAACCCTACTGAGTTACTTTCCCGATCAGGGGGTTTAACTCTGCTCTCAGCTACCTCAGTGTAACCTTTTTGGTGCAAACAGGATTGCAAGGGTGGAGCAAAGCAGAAACTGGCCCATTGAAGCCTTCAATTGCCAAGCCACCCCGGAGTGGCAGAAGCTGCACAGCTGTGGGTAATAACTGGGCTGTGCACACACCTGTTTTCATGTTTATTTTTAAAGCTTCTGCACTCCGTCTTTGGCCAACATCCTGACAGAGACTAGTTTGTCTGGGTCCAATCCAGCGAGGGTCAAAGAGCATCGTTAAATCTCACGGAACTCAGTGGGCAGTGAGTGAAGGCACGCTCTGAACAAGATTGGCCTAGGGCAATTAATGTACTGAAGCAAAGGGTAAACTGTGTGAATCTAGTCCAAACAATTTGTGCCCCAGAGCGCCCACGTCTTTTCACATTGCTGTATATGTCAGAGAGCAGCTGCATATCACTTCTCAACTCTCACAAAGGAGAGGAAAGATCAAATCATTTTTTGTAGGTGTAATAGCTTTTGGTATGATAGCAATAGCCTCTGTGAGGCTATAGTACACTTGCAACTAATGGTGTTTGTGATTGATTAGACATTTGCACCAGCATTTAATCTGTTGGTTTATTGTGCAGGACACACAGCTGTTTATTGCCATGTGTCCTGCACAGTAATAGAGACGATTGCTTAGCTGTACCCAGTGAATTACAGTTTGCTGCAGCTGTACTTCTCAGAGTTCTTCTCAGCCTCCTGAATTTTTATCAGCAGCTTATTCTACTTCATCTCACAGATCAGTGCGATGGGCAAGCGAAAAAGGGGGATAACTAGAGAAGATAGATATTAAATACTTTAAAGGTCAGCACAGCATAGCTACGTGTATTGACTTAAGATGAATAGCAAGGCCGTTACTATCCGATCTCTCTCTACATACCCTTGTGAGGCAGAGAGGAAAGGAGGAAAAATTCTAAACAACCAAAAGTGAACATACAGACAGATAAAGTTTGGCTCAAGAAAAAGAACTGAATTAGATAATAATTATGGAAACCACAGGTCAGATCATCAGCTGGTGTAAATCACCATAGCTCCAGTGACTTCAACGGCAACCTCAGTGGAGCTATGCCAATGTATAGCTACTGAGGATCAGGCTCATACATACCTGTCTATCTAGGAGTTTGTACCTTGTCTATCATAATAGTATCTGAGCACCTACATGGGAATATGAGGAACTTTCTTTTAAGCATAATGATGATGTGACATCATAGAAGTTAGCAATGGAGAAGAACCACTTTCTACCATCAATTCCATCCCCCTGAAAACACAGGATATACTTTCTCCTCATTACTGGACATGTCATTTATTATATTGATACTACACATGGTCTTAGCCCTATAGCAACACTTAAAGGTTAGTTTAATAATATATGGCTTGATTTTAGGTGAACAAATATGTGCAAGAAATGTATGTGCATTTTAATGTACAATTATTGTGACTGCATGCCTAAATGATCAGCTGGCTGCATAACTGGCCATTAGTGCATGCAAATATTCAATGTGAGCTCATAATTGTTGGTGTCACTAGGCATAGCTACCAGGTAACTCGGGGGGGTGGAATAATCAGACTTTATTAACGAAACCTGGAGGCCTAATTTGGACACATGATAGCCATGATTATGTTGCTGGCCCAGAGGGCCCAAGGGGGCAACAGGGGTTCGTTGCCCAGTGTGCGTCGCACCAATAGACACACCAGGGTGGAGAAGCAAACCAAGTTTATTCGAGATCTCGAAAAGGCACTCAGGAGACCAGCACGTCTCAAATCATAAGCGCAACAAATACAAGCAAGTTTCCATTTTATATTCCAAGCTGTTTGTGTGCAAGCCTTTGTTCTGTTCCTCCCTCCACCCCTCCCTTCCCGACAGCAGTTACAGTAGGCAGTACATTGTGGTTTGTTAGAAAAGTTCTCATCCGCATGCTTATCTTTGGCCTTGCTAGCTAAGACGTAGTAGGCTTTTCCCTTCCCCTTTCCCCCTCCTTATCACAACTGCTTGTGCTAGTGTGAGCGCAACTGCAGCTGTCTGCTAAAAAGCTGCCCGTTACATATTCTGCTTCAGCATTTAGGCTGTTAGCATGGAGGCTGGTTAAAGTTCACAAGATGGAGTTACTGTGGCTCACTTAGACCCAGAGCAGGGGGGTTTCATCAGCACTTATGGCCTTCCACCCCCCCCCCCCCGAGTTACCTGGTAGCTATGCCTAGTGACACCAACACTGGAAAGCCCCAGGCTGCGGCCTAGTATTAGGCCAAGGGGTACTGGGGGTTGCAGAGGGCAGCCCAGGGCTAGTCCAAGGCAGCAGGTCCAAACCCCCCTTGGCAGTGATGAGTGGCCTATACTGCAGTCTGCCCCAGGGAGCGGGGACTAGTTGGTGACTGACAGTGGCCTAGTGCTGAGGCAAGGTGGGGATAGTGGGTGGGGGTTCCCCAGGGAGGGGAGACCCAGATCTGTGGGGTACAGCCAGGGGGCAACATCCCAGTAATAGGGGCATCGGGTCCTGGGAGGGACACAGGGGTCAGAAGTAGGGACAAGGCGGATCACCGGCCTGCAGAGTGCGCTCCAGAGGCTGGTGAGCTAATTCCCTGGATGACCAGCAGGAGGTGCCGCAGGGGTGAGTCCGCACCCTTACACGGGTTTAACAAAGAAAAGCCCCAGTGAGAAGAAGAGATGGATGAAATGTGAGTTATAGGGAAGGTTCCAGCCCAAAAGGTTGCCTGGCCTGCTTCAAGTTCAATGTGCTGCAGTCCCAGCAATCTGTATTAAGGTATTAGTGTCACTCTTGGGAACTCAGAGCACTAGCTCTAAACAGCACTTGCGTCAGAGAGAGCTCACTGGACTAGTGACTTTAATTTTGGAAAGACATGAAAAGACTTATGGAAACCATTGCAGGGAAGCAATTCCACGTCTGAGCAAAACAGAATAGCTTTGCTTTACGCAGAAACAAAAGTCATGGTGTATGGGAGGGGTAGTTCAGATCCTTTAGGGCCCTAAAGGGGAGCCCACATACACCCCCACCCGGTCCCTAATAACAGTCAGCATTGGCAGCTACTTACTAGGTGTGCCAATGACAGGGAGGCACTCCTGGGAGGAAGACATTCAAAACTGCACAGCCCATGCTTCGAAAGGCAGGTAGAGCAGGCAAACTATCCCATCACCTCCTGACATCCACAGGGGCAAGCCTACCAGAAATCCATTTAACCAGTTGAGATCAGCTCTAACCTAACTGTTAAATAGAACGTAGGATTAGTGTTTAATAACAGGTGTTCCCAACCGCAGTGCTGATAGAGCATTCCTTGTTGAGAGTTTGGCCATAATTGTTGCAACTCTTCACCCACATAGTAGGGGATTATTGCAAGTTATTTTATGGTGGGGGGGCTCTGATGCTCTGGAATAATTTAGTAACAGAATGAGTGAGAAACTGGGACAGCAAATACAATTAAGAAAAGAGGCAGCTTGTATATGTAGTCAGAGCAGGGAAATACCTATGGGCTAGATTCCAAGAATGCAAGAACTGCCATACTGGATTAGACCATGGTCTATCTTGCCCAGTGTCCTGTCTCTGACACTGGTCTGAACCAGAGTTTCAAGGGGAGTTATGACTACCAGAAACTGGGAAGGGAAGATGGAGTGATTTGGCAGTCAGCGATTTAGGGTTGCCCTGAGCGTGGCATTGTGTCGCTGACCATCTTGGCTATAGCCATTGATGGACCTATCCTCCATTAACTTATCAAGTTCTGTTTTGAACCCAGCTATACTTTTGAGCATCACAAGATCCCATGGTAATGAGTAAGCTTAAGATTTTGTCATGGTTATTTTTAGTAAAAGTCAGGGACAGGTCACGGGCAATAAACAAAAATTCATGGAAGCCCATGACCTGTTCCTGACTTTTACTAAAAATAACTAGGACAAAATGGGGCTGAAGGGGGATGAGAGCCCAAGCCCTGCTGCGTCACAGGACGGGGGATCCAGCACCTGCCACTCACAGCACCAGTTCTGTTCGCCCCATCTCAAAAAGTACTTAGTGGAGCTGGAAAAGGTTCAGAGAAGGGCAACAAAGATGATCAAAGGTACGATTAAGGCTGTTCACCTTAAAAAATAGGAGACTAGGGGGGAATATGCTAGAGGTCTATAAAATCATGAATGGTGTGAAGAAAGGGAATAGAGAAGTATTATTAACCCTTCACACAATAGAAAAACCAGGGGTTGCCCAATTAAATTAACAGCAGGTTTAATAAAAACAAGAGGAAGAATCACACAATGCACAACTAACCTGTGGAACTCATTACTAAGGATAAGATCATGGATTCCATGACCTCCAGGATATTTTCCGCTTTAGTCCTGCGGAGGCGGGGCTGGAGCTGTCATCCAACAGTGGCCCTGGAGCTCCAACCCACTGCAGGCTCTCAGTTGCCATGGGTGGTGGGGAAACCTGGAGCTCCAAGCCACTATGGAAAGTGGGGGCCTCCCCCAGCTCTCAGTCACTGCCCATGGAGGGGGCCCCCCACAGTTCCCTGTCACCAGCCCCGGAACTCTGGCAGGGGGCCTTTGCAGTTCCCAGCCACTTGGGAGCCAGTATGTCAGTGGTCAATGCTCTCTACTTAGGCTTCCAACCCACACGCTAACCCTAAGATTTTACTACACTGGCTCTGGTAGAGTTAAGTTGGCAAAAGGCGGCTTTCAGAAGTTGCTGCAGACAGAATCTGATCCTCAGGATATGATGAGGCCATGAGCGTTTGCCCTGACTATATATTCGGGGTTTAGACCAAGGAGAAACA
Source organism: Trachemys scripta elegans (assembly GCF_013100865.1). Classification (NCBI taxonomy): domain Eukaryota; kingdom Metazoa; phylum Chordata; order Testudines; family Emydidae; genus Trachemys; species Trachemys scripta. Next base: position 17,665,707 of record NC_048299.1, read on the forward strand.
CGGTGGTGGAAGGTATCAGCATCTCTGTGGTGAGAAAATTGAAAGTATTCACAAACAAGTTAAGGTAATTTTATATCGTTGTTTTAATCTCTGGCTCATAATTTATTTCTTTGATCATCTGTATGGTTTTGCCTCAGATCATCCCAAGCATTTTTCATTCCTTGCGTGTAAAAAATGCTTGATGATGTCTGTTTCCAAAGTAGATTTTCCTATTTAATTTAATTTTCTCAGGAGCTCACAGTTTATTATACCGTAGATGAGATTGAAAACTTGATTTAATATGTTTGTTCTTGAAAAGCAAGATGGGATAAGGAAATAATATTGCAAAGAAGGAATAAGGAAATTAAGTATATGGCCTAGAATAACAAACAAGATTAAAAGCAATATATGAGCAATAAGGCAAAGGCAAGGGATAGAGTGGGGAAATGTCGATTCTGTTTATTCCATAGCCTAGAGTCTTCCTGGCTTCACGTTAGTTTCTAATATAGTTTTGTTTTCCAGTCTGCAGTTTATTAGTCCCTTTCTGCTCATTTTTTTCAGCGTTCATAAGACACAACGCTGTATTTGTCCCTCCCCTCCCCCCCCCACTCACTATATCAACTAGGAATTCTGTCGTTTTTATTGCATAGACAGTAGATTTAGGTTTTTATACTCTGTCCTCTGGGCTTACAGCTTTAAGTGACATGAAAATGATAAGCCTCCACTTAGAGTTACTCACTACCTTCACTTTTTACAATGGGAAATTAAACCACACATTTCACTTTGGGCCTAATGAGGGAATTGGGCATTTCCTCACTGTATCCTCAGTGCTAGATTTGCCACCTTATCAATGTTGAGCTGAACCTTACTTCATTAATAGCCCTACTGACTTCAGTCAGGCTCTTGTGGAGTACGTTCTCAGCATTGTTAAGGACGACAGAATTACAGCAACAGTTATGGCCAATCAACACTACCCCGAGACCACTACCGCACTGACAAATCCCAGCATGGACAAGGCCTTGATGTGGCTCGCTGAGGTAAATCCTGGGCCGGAAGGGAGGCACTAGATCCACTCTTTAGAATGGAGTTTGGTGCTTTGCGTCGTGCCCATCTCCACTGGTGAGAGCAGAGGGGGCTGAGCTGTGAGATCAGCTTCACCCTTTCAGCGTCCTGCTCCCCCAGTGCAGGAGCAGGAACAAGCAGGCCCTGTACTCTGGGGAGCGCAGAGGCTGCAACTGTGAGCCATGCAAGGTGGCAAGAGGAAGCTTCTTGTTCATCCCCGTGTGATTGTTCAGGTACCACTCACAATGAGACATTCTTAAAGGAACTGGGACTCACGCGTGTTGCTGCGCCTTGCTACTCTGGGCTACTCAGCAACATGCAGCGGCAGACAAACTTACTTTATTTCACATCCTGATTTTTTTCAATATCCAGGCCACATCCCCAGGGGTATCCCATAGCCCATTCGTGATATTGGAATAACTTTGTTGTTTGTATTACAGTACTGCAGAGAGGCCCATACCCATATGGTGGGCTCTTTTGTGCTGGGATATGGCCATGTACATGATAAGAGCCGATCCCTGCCCCAAAGAGCTTACAGGCTAAACAGACAAGACTGACAAACAGTGGGTGGGAAACAGGCAGTGGCGTAGCCAGGTGGAGGGAACAGGGGGAGCAATAAAAAAAAAAAAGGTCCCACTGGCGCTTTTGTTTTTCTCACCCCGCGGTGCTCCGGGTCTTCGGCAGCGGGCCCTTCACTCGCTCCAGGTGTCTTCGGCGGCACTGAAGGTCCTGCCGCCGAAATGCCGCCGAAGACCCGGAGCGAGTGAAGGTCCCGCCGCCGAAGACCCGGAGCGCCATCGGGTGAGTAAAATAAAAGTGCCACAGAGGGTGGCACCTTTTTTTTTTTTAATTGCTCCCCCGGGTGAGTACAAAGGCGCCAGGAAATTGACAAGGCGCAGATTGTACTCAGTGGGGGAGCGGTCGCTCCCCCCGCTTCCCCCCAGCTACGCTACTGGAAACAGGCAAAATCACTTCCGCCAAGGCATGAAGCAAGCCCCTGCAGAATTGGGAATAGAACCGGGAATAGAATATGGCCTTGATGCAGAAATTACTAGGTGAGGTTCTTTGACCTGTGTTAGCAGGAGGGCAGGCCAGATAACCATAAAGCTTTAACATCACCACTCGACTTTAGCCATAAACCCTGGATAAGTTGTTCCATGGCAGGTGTAAGGTAATGAGAATGAGTGCTGTGAACATTCTGCCTCCCCCTAGAGAAACATAATGTGACAGCAGTTTTGACTCATGTGCTTTGTGATTGTACACGATTCAGTCTCATTGTGATACACTGGCCTGTTACTTTTAGAGAACTTGTTAACACATGAGCAATCCCCAAAATACTTTTGCAGATATCGTTTAATCATTTCTGGTCTCTTTGATTGGCTCAGTTATTTAATTTACCTCCGTGGAGTTTCATTTTCATTTTAATTTCCCCAAGGTTCTCTTTTTTAATGTCTATATTTCAGCTTGTGTGATCAAGCCTAACTGAGGTTCGTTTTGGACTGAGCACTAGATGCTGATCCATGTGAATACTGGTCTAAATCACCATTGATTTTTTTTTCTCCTTTGGATTCCTCATTTAAAGAATAATATTTTATTATTACAGCAGGTTATTTGAAGATAGCATTTCTTGTTGTTTGAATGTGCAGGTGGATAGAGATAGACCTATAAATGCAACAGACTAAGTTCTAAGCACAAAAAATGCTTGTGCATTTGTGTGAGTGATGATTGGAATTGCAAGTGGACAATGGGATTTCTAAATCTAATTTGTGCATAGAGTTGCAGCTCACAAATGCACACAAATGGTCAATTCTGCTGCAAGAGGGAAAGAAGAAGGAAGCACAGGAGTTACAACCCTATCAGAATGTGTGGTGGCTTTGGTTAATAGTGTCTTGAGGGCACACCTTGAATAATTCCAAAAGGCAGAGAACAGATTTCCCTAACCTGGTGCACCTGAGACAGACTGGATAGAACTAAGCCCCATGGAAGCAAGAGCTTACCAGGCCATAAAAGCAAAACAAGAGCAGTTATCTTTTCAAGTATTGATTATTTTCCTTTAGTGATGCTGATGAGAAACGTAATGCATGAGTGACTGCTATACGAGAGCATCATACAGAATTCATTCTGCTGGTCAGGTCCTTTTGCCATTTTATTTCTGTTCTGTTGATTTTCTTCTATCCATTGTATTGCAACATCAGTCTATTAAATAGATAGAAAGTAGATTGTGCAAAAAAGTTCCCAAGGCTCCTCTCAGATCATCTAGACCAGAGGTTCCCAAACTTTTCTTATTGCTGCCCTCATCCCCCGTTCCAAACCTATCAGCCGCCTGCATACCCCTACCCTTCTCATCATGCATACTTTGTGTTTTCTTAACACTACCTGTCTTCTCTTTCTTCTTTGTATGGCTGATGTAAATGTAGATCAGCAATTACTTGTCTTTAGCCATCTGTCCATATTTTACTGATATGTACAGATATGGTTATAATACAACATATACAACCTGTAGCCTTTTATTCTCTTTGTTATGTTAATTATACTGCAGCTCTGGCGGCTATAGTCTCAAGTTCAACAGAGTTATCTCTGTTTGTTCTGGACCTAGAGTCCATAGGAACACATGAAACCATAGGCAGATAACACACAATTACAAGAGCATCTATCTTCTAGCAATTTTATTAAGGTTACCAACAAAGTTATAAATGTCACAGCATAAACAATTCCTAAAGATAAGTACCATGTACCAATTATACCTACAGACATACTCACATCCTCCTAGATGGTCTTAGAGTCTGTTGGTCCTCTCATGGTTTGATCATCAATACAGAAGTGGTTCCTGACGGAGTTTCCCATAGAAAGCTCAATTTTCCTACTCTGGGAACCCTTTTTTATACTGTGATTCTGTCTATGCCTACTTTCTGCACATGAACATGAAAGTGTCAACCCTCTCTTTCTTATTGGTCGGTGTCTCCTAGAAACACAAGGGACCTCGAATTCTATAGGCTGTGTAGGTTCTCATTAACATGGATGTACCACCTTTATCTTGCGGTTAAGGCTCATGGTGGAGACAATATTTGTTGTTACAGGATTGTATAATTTAAATGTAATCTTCCCAGCTATACCTTTGCAATTTTACCATTTGGTACCTCTTTTCCCATAATCTTTCGGGTTATTTCTCTCCCATTGACCTACACCATCATTTCTTGTCTCTAAGGCCCAAACTAGCTAAGCTAAAGTCTTGCAGGCCTCAGCTTACAGGTTCTTGCATTTCAGCTTGTCTTACTCATGACTACTACTGTACTTGGTTCCTCTAAATTAGTGGTGGGCAACCTGCGGCCCACGCCACTTCCCGTACCTCCCATTGGCTGGGACAGGTGAACTGCTGGGAGCTGCGGGCGGCTGTGCCTGCGGACAGTCAATGTAAACAAACTGTCTCATGGCCCGCCAGCGGATTAACCTGACGGGCCATGTGCGGTCCAGGGGCTGCAGGTTGCCCACCACTGCTCTAAAGACTGATCAATCTTATACCTTTATAATCCTACAAATCAATTCTAATTAACATACAATGTATATACATGGTATAACATATTGATTAATCATGACATCACACAGTAAATGGACACTAAACAAAAATCACTGGCTACAAACCAACCCTCCCCCTGAGTTCTGAGCTCAGTTACACTGGACACTTGCTGGGCAACTGAACCTGCACTGTGCTGTGATTGGAGGTGAGGGCTTTGTATGTCAGCATCTCTATGGGCATGGCTACACTTGCAGATGTAGAGCGCTTTGAGTTAAACCAGCCTTCGTAGAGCGCAGTAGGGAAAGCGCTGCAATCTGTCCACACTGACAGCTGCAAGTGCACTGGCTTGGCCACATTAGCAGCTCTTGCAACGGCCACAGAGAGCAGTGCATTATGGGCAGCTATACCAGCATGCAAGTGGCTGCAACGTGGGCTGGGGTGGAGTATGACAGGGAGTGTGTTGTATGTCTGTGGGGGGAGAGAGAGTGGGTTTTTGGGGGGCTGAGAGCATGCCAGCATGCTGTCTTGTAAGTTCAGACAGCAACAGATCCTCCCCACCTCCGCCTTTCTCTCTCACACACAGCATTCCACAGTAATAGTTGCTTTGTCTCAGAGCAGATAAGCATGCTGGCTGTCAAACAGAGTTTTCAAAGGGCATATCAGCATGCCTGCAGTGATTCCAAAACAATGACAAGAGTGGCCACTTGACTTAAGGGGATTATGGGACGTTTCTGGAGGCCGATCAGAGCGCAGTAATGCAACACCTCATTCATACTGACGCCCAGGCGTTTCAGCTAATGTGCACCAAGTGGTAATCTTCTCGCCAAGGTGGTGTACCAGGAGTGCTCTAGCTCTGGAGTCAGAGCACTCTAAGTGTCTTGCCAGTGTGGACGGGGAGTGATCTAGGGCGCCTGGGGCTGCTTTAATGCACTGTAACTCACAAGTGTAATCAAGCCCTAAGTATTTGTGTTCTCACTGGTACATCCTAAAGTAAATTAACTACTGTATTTTATATAACAAATTCCTACACAGTTTTAAAGCTTCGTTATGAAAATGCAATAAATAAAATAATAAATAAAATCCACCATTACACAATTTCTCCCGCTTACTCCCTGTGGGTAGTTTACCACAGTTTGGGATCCCTTGATCTCGACTATATCATACAACACATCTTCATCAGAACTTTGTTATAATTGACATCAGTGGTATGTACTACACTTAAAGCTGAATTGTGACTCTTAACACACTAGGGTTTATTACTGAAGCCTAAAAGAAAACAAACACCAATAGGATGTGTGGCATAGCTCAGTTATTGTTGGAACAGCCCTCGTTTTGAGCATTTCCTGACTTTTGAGTACTCAATATTTCAGCATTAACTCTAGTTATTTGCATTTAATTTGAAATTGTTTAAATTAACTGGTTGTTTCTCCGAGTAGCCAGTGATTATAGGAGTTCCCCCACTCCCTCCACATGTTTCTCTCTTGGTTTGTGGAGGAATTCCCATTAGAATCCAGTACCATATCTGATGAAGTAGGAATTTTGGTAATATTTTTATCATTCTTAAGTGTGCCTCAGTTTCCTTCTGTGCTTTGCATTGCTATGCACGGAGCGTAAAGGGTTAAAAGCTGCTCGTGGGGCAGAGCAGGGGACATGAAGTGTTGTGTCACCTAATGGTCTGAGGTGATCTGAATGAGTCATTAAAGGACTGGCTGAAATTGATTCATGTCAATGGAGGGTCCTGAAAGCCAATGGCAACCCAAATGGCCAGGACATTCACACTTAGCCCCAACAGACAAGAGGAAGGAGATTTCCCCTAAACACACCGTCACCTCTCTGCCGGGAAGCAGAGCAAAGGCCCTAGCTGGAGAACAAAGGGGAATGGTTTCGGGTGGTCTGGGGCAGAGACCAGATGTTGTGGATCCATGACACCAGAGATCAAGTGATTGTTTATGCTCTTTTCTAATGCTCTGGCACTTCTCTTTTGGGAGGGAGAGATGGAGATTGAAATTGAGTCGCTCCCTAGGGTTGCAGCAGTAGCAAGGACTTGGTTGCAGCAGATTACCAAGTAGCATGTAAGAAGCATGTGGATGCTCTCGGGTTGCCCCCCCACCAACTAGCTAGCCCCATAATTCCAAGCACTCTTCTCTGATCTTCCCACTGATCCACCCTCTTTTGTTGCAAGGTTCATTATTAAAACTAGAGAAGAGCCAAAGCACAAATTCCGAATACAAACACTTGTGGGGAAATCTGGATCCAAATATTGATCAGAACGCTGTAGCTTGGACTCATCTCTAAGTAACATCTGAGCATGTCATGTCTGTGGTCATTCCTTCAGTCGTTTCTCCAATCCACACTAAGCAACCCCACCAAAAAAAGCGTGTGAGTGATCACACAGTATGTTCTGTGGGTACAAGATTGTGGGCCTGCTTTTCCTCTCACCCGCTCCAAAGAGGCAGACATAACTCCAGTGAAGTCAATGGAGTTACGGAAGTGTAAAAGAAATCAGTCAGTCTCAGTGTACATAGTGAATTTGGGCAGCTAGTTAGGAGAACCACGTCAACAAAATTGACGTGCACCTGTATGCCAAGCAATCAGCAGGAAAATACACTGCATTTTCACTGTTCTATTCAAGCCAACATGCTACACTATTAACACTGTAATATATAAATAATGCTTTCTTATTTAGCAGCCTTGTTAACCTCCAGAGGCCAACTAACACTCCTCCTTCGTTACATTATTAAGTCTGTCACTCATTACTAGATCTATTTGAGTTTATTTTAGCTCTGACCTAGAGCCCATTAAATGTCAAAAAACATATTTGCATAATGTTAAAACTGCAGCACAGGCCAACAAAAAGTTGGAAGATTCCAAGTTAAGGCTGCTGCTCCATTAGTAACTCTCACCAGTATGGAAACAGCCCTTTGGCAAGAATTACAGCTGTTGGGCCTAATCCTCCACTTATTTTAAAATGGGCTGAAAGAGAGAAGAGAAAGAAGGGGGAGGAGGCAGGGATGATAGAGGAGACAGACAAGAGCCACGCACTCTGAGCTCCCATTCCTCCCCTAAGGACTTCTAAGGCATCCACGTGGCTTTAAGATTTAGGGAAGAAACTGCTTGTGCAGAATTCAGGTCCCAGCGTGCGACATTCCATGCTGATCTCAGGGTTCTGCTCAGAGCAAGATGGGGCAGCGTATGCTTGGCGCTGTAGTCTCTGTGGGCCCAAACACTGCCTTAGAAACGAGGCTGGCTTTAACTCTCTTGCCTTCTATGTATACGTGGTTCAGGTCACAGAGCCATTTCAATCTGCTACGGCTGAGTTGGGCAAAGTTTGTGCATCACTGTTTTAAACAGCCAACCAAGCTGGTCTATTGGGTCAAATTCTGATCACCTCTATGTGACCGGAATCCAATTCTTTGTATGTTTTTTCCAATACACTATTGGAAGTGGAGACTTGTATAGTGATTTCCATTTAAATGTTAACATCTGCCTTGTCATGCTCTGAGAAATAGTATAGTATTACTTATTCAAAGTACAGATAACGAGTATATTGTCTCACATAGCACTGTGTAGGAACTGCTAGTAAATATTAGAGTTGACCAAAATTTTCCCTTGAAACTGCTTTTCAACATAAAAATTGGGGTTTCAATTTGTGTGTGTGTGTGTGTGTGTGTGCGTGTGTGTGTGTGTGAGAAAAGTGTCCACTTTTATCCAAAATTTCAATTTTTTGTCAAAAAATAAACTATTTTGATTTGGATATGCTCTCACGGTGCCTCATGGGAGTTGCAGTTTGTTTGTCTCAGATCCCCAATTCTTCTGTATGGGTCAGGGTTCTTAGCTAGACTACATCTCCCATGATGCACAATGGCCGGGACTCCTATGGTGCGCTGCCTCCCTTCTTCAAGCAGGGAAACCTGATGCATCAGGGAAGACATAGACCAACCAAGGAGCCTGACCAATAGAAGAGAATGAGGCGTACAAACTACAACTCCCATGATAGCATTTTCAAATAAAAATATTTTGGTTTTTGGCCAAGATATTTCAGCATTTGACTAATAATAATAATAATAAAAAAAATCTGCAGGAAAAATCTCTATTTTCTGACCTTGGTTTATACACCCATCAGAGTCACATATTAATGCGTCTTATCTTTATTCAAACTTGTTTTTACATTACTATATTTTTTATGTTTTCTTCCCTGGACTCAGTCTTTTGACATGCTCTTCAAAAGAGCTCCACTAATTCTCATTGCAAACAAAGAAGAAATGTATTTAACTCAGTAATTATTTTCTACAGAAAACACCTTTATCTTCACCATGCATGTTTTGTATCCTTGCCACAACAAAGGCTGCATATTTCGTGCTCGATGATAATGCTGCATACTCTCTCATTTCTCTATTAATGTTTTTTTCTTTACAGTTCAGTGAGATCAAAGAGCAAACATCACAGCTGTTGCTCAAACACTGTGCTCATTTTGTGTCACTGATCCTCCCCTTTCAATTATCTCTCTGCTTTACAGAACTAGTTTCCTGTAATATGTTTTTGACTGGTTTGTTCACTGTTTTATTCTCCTGCTGTCCTTATGGACATGGTTATCCTCCCCTTTAATTATACTAATGAAGTGAGACTGAGGAAAAACAAGTGAATATCGTTAATGAGCGAGGCAGGGACTCAAATACCATTTACAAAGTAAAAGAAGACAGAGGTTAATTTCTATATTTATATGAACAATTAAAGTGTGAATATAGTAATGAACTGGCTAGTGTGTGTATGAGTACACATCACCCATTTCTAGATAGCATCAAAAATGCTCACCTGGGTTATACAGGCCCTGAGGCCTGATTTTCAAAACATATGCACCCACAATCAGGGCCAAGTTTTCAAAAGGATTCAGCACATGGGATGCCAAGCTTTTTGGAAATTCTGGCCCTTATTTAGGTGCCTGGCAAACAGGGTTCCATCTGCCTGAGATGTCAGAAAAGTTAATTCCACCTGACTTGCTTTCACGAGACATTTTGGGGCCAACAAACTGGCATTTTCTGACAAAATTAACAAGGAATCTGGTGACACCTTAAAGACTAACAGATTTATTTGGGCATAAACTTTCGTGGGTAAAAACCTCACTTCTTCGGATGCATAGAGTGAAAGTTACAGATGCAGGTATTATATACTGACACATGGAGAGCAGGGAGTTACTTCACAAGTGAAGAACCAGTGTTGACAGGGCCAATTCAATCAGGGTGGATGTAGTCCACTCCCAATAATAGATGAGGAGGTGTCAATTCCAGGAGAGGAAAAGCTGCTTCTGTAATGAGCCAGCCACTCCCAGTCCCTATTCAAGCCCAGATTAATGGTATTAAATTTGCAAATGAATTTTAGTTCTGCTGTGTCTCTTTGAAGTCTGCTTCTGAAGTTTTTTTGTCAATGATAGTGACTTTTAAATCTGTAATAGAATGACAAGGGAGATTGAAGTGTTCACTTACTGGCTTATGTATGTTACCATTCCTGATGTCTGATTTGTGGCCATTTATTCTTTTGCGGAGGGACTGTCCGGTTTGGCCAATGTACACGGCAGAGGGGCATTGCTGGCACATGATGGCATATATAACATTAGTGGACGTGCAGGTGAATGAGCCCTTGATGGTGTGGCTGATGTGGTTGGGTCCTCTGATGGTGTCACCAGAGTAGATATGGGGACAGTGTAGGCAACGAGGTTTGCTAAAGGGATTGATTCCTGGGTTGGTGTTTCTGTGGTGTGGTGTGAAGTTGCTGGTGAGTATTTGCTTCAGGTTGGGGGGTTGTCTGTAAGCGAGGACTGGCCTGCCTCCCAAGGTCTGTGAGAGTGAGGGATCATTTTCCAGGATAGGTTTTAGATCGTGGATAATGCGCTGGAGAGGCTTTAGCTGGGGGCTGTTTGTGATGGCCAGTGGTGTTCTGTTATTGTCCTTTCGTGGGTCCATATGATGAAGGGCCCAGATTGGAGGCAGCCAATCAGGGCCAGGCTCAGCCCTATAAAAAGGCTGCTCAAGGAGAGAGCCGGCAGTCTGTCCCCGACCTTCAGGGAGGAAGGTCTGTCTCCTGAGTAGGAGACGCACCCAGGACAGTGTAGTGCTGGGCAGGCTCAGGGAAGCAGAGTGGAGCTTCAGCCTGATACCTGCCAGACTGCCAGCCCTGAGTAGAAGGGCCTAGAGGGTGCAATGGGGTCAGAGGGGAAGTGACCCAGGGAAGACTGAAGGCAAGGGGAGAGAAGGAGGGCCGTTAGAGGGTCCCTGGGTCGGGACCCAAAGTAGCAGGCGGGCCTGGGTCCTCCCCATCCCCCTTGTGCTGCACCGGGCCGTGGAGCAGTGGCCGAGTCAGGCTGCAGCCTGCCCCCTGACGTAAGAGGGGCTAGACTTAGGGGTTGTGGCAGGCCGCTGAAGCTGGTGCAAAGACTTCTGTTAAACCCCCTCCACTCCCCCCGGAAGCGGGTGTGGATGGACTGAGGGGCACTGCCGGAGGGCAGTGGTCCTGAAGAGGACGCCGCGAACTGGAGAGCAACGCGGGCTCAGACACCAACTGAGAGCAAGACAATGGACGGGACACCACCAGGAGGGGGCGCTCCACTGGACTGAGCTAATTCCCGAGACGACCAGTTAGTAGGAGGCGCCAGGTGGTGAGTCCCAACCCGTTACAGAGGACAAATCAGTGAGGCAAAGTCAAGGAATTTTCTAACGTGATTTGTTTATTTATAAAATATACACCAGTCCTCATTACCTGTAATAGGTGCGGGTAAAACCGCTCAAAGGCAAGTCCCTGCTGATGAAACCTCAGCTAAGGCACCAGTGTGTCCTGTCACCGAGAAACTGCTCTCTACAACTCGCCAGCATAACACACCGTTTCCTTTTCCTGCTTCAGCTTTACACTGGGAAAACCCCCCAATCCAAGGCCATATGGTCTCCAATGATTATCCGTTTGTGAAGCTGCTCTGCAACACTTAGGAACCTCAGAATAGGTTTGACTGCCCAGCAGACAAAGGAGAATGCTTTATCCGGCTACGCAATCCTCTTACCAGCTCCTGTGCATAATTACTGCATGAAGTAACTTTCATTTTTTCTGTGAAGAGTTTCATCCTGAGTGCTTACCCATCAGTGGCTCAGAACTTGCACACCATTCACACCTTTGGCCATAAACTTTAGGGTTTGGCCCTTTATTTAGAGCTGGCTCTGGATTTTGGACAGCTCGAAGTTCCAGGATATAGAAACAGGACCAACTGCAGAATTGATATATTTCACATCAGCCGCATTTTCAAGTCTGATTGCAGGAACATATAAGAAGTATAAAGAAATAGTTGTAGAGAAGTTTAATGGAAAATCAGTTGCATAACAGAAGAGACAGCCCTGCAAAAATTCCTCACTAGCTCTCCCAGATGGTAAAATCTCTTATAATTGTCCACTGCTCCTACTTGTGTAGCTGCTTTGGAGTTATTTGGCTCCACTTATAGCTTTTGTTGTCTGTCCAATTATTTTATCTATTTTTACTTATAGTTCTTTAGCTGGAGCCTTAAAAATTAAAAAGTCTTAGATAATTAAACATGTATCGATTGATTGATTTTTTTTTTCCCCAACCCACTATGAAATCATTGCCTGGAGCATCTTCCCCTTAACAGTTGCCCTAAGGAATGTGACTTGCAGAAACTTTCTAATTGAATTGTATCCTGCAATGAAGCTCAGAATAGAATATTAGAAGCACTGCAGGAGATAATATCATTGAGACACCTCAGGTTTGAAAGACCTGGCTCTAAAATTCTGGAGACTGAAAGGGCTGATACAGTGGGTGAAACTGAGTATTGGCAGGTGCAACTGAACTGACATCAGTGTAATTGTCTGCTGGTGCCTGGGCTGAATTTGGCCAATTATTTTTGCTTGCAATTACAGCATTCATGAACATCAGATATTACAGTCTGACAATTTTTGAGATGATGGGCTTAAAGTAAATGGGAAACTATTGAAAAGAGACTCTACATTAAAGGGTTCTGCAATCAATTTGTGTGCCAAGCGCTGTGATGGCCTGCTGCAGAGACAATTTTTCAGAGGTGCTAAGTAGCTGCACAGTAACTCCTTCGTTAGATTGTCTGGGAGGACTGAACCCAGGGCCGGCTCTAGGTTTTTGGCCGCCCCAAGCAAAAAAATTTTTGGCTGCCCCCCACCCCAGCCCTGGGTTCTCTCTTCCCCCCCCCGCCACCCCAGCCCTGGGCTCCCCCCCACCAGTGATGACTCTGCCCACTCCCCCCTCACCTCCAACCGGTCCGGTGCTGGCAGGGTTGGGGTAAGCAGCGGAGCTCCCGGGCCGCGCCTCAGCCCAGGGTCCCGCCATCCAGGGCTCCCGCCTCCAGGACCGGCAGGGACCTGGGAGGGCAGAGCCGGGGGACTGCCCCGGCAGAGGGCTGAGGTGCCGGGGCAGGGTAGCCCCAGAGGCAACGGAGCCCCGGAGAGCGGGAAACAGGTCCCGCACGATAGCGCCCCGCCCTCTATGGCCCCGCTGCTGCTGCTGCTTCTGGCCGTCCTGCCACAGTCCCTGGGGGACTCGGGCCGCTTCACCCAGCCCCAGCTGCAGCGCTGGGGGCAGCCACCCTGCGGCACCTGCAGGTGACTCCGTGTGCCCCCTGGGGTGTCCCCCAGCCTGAGTGTCCCCCGCTCGAAGCCTGCCCGGCCCAGCCACAAGGTGTGGGCACTGCTCCCCTGCGGCGCGAATCGCAGCGCCTACAGGGCGCCCCCCGCGCATGACGCGCTGCTGCTGCCAGGGCCAGCTCTAGGCGTTTGCTGCTGGAAGCACACAAAAAAATGGCCAGAATGCTGCCCTTGAAAATGTGCTGCCCCAAGCATGTGCTTGGTTTGCTGGTGCCTAGAGCCGGCCCTGACTGAACCCAAGCCTTGGGATCTAAGTGCATAACATTATACTGCTTGAGTAAAAGGATCAGCTGTACTAGGTTGGAAGCAGTAACACACTCCAACCTCTGCATGTGGTCCGGCCACTAGAGAGAGAGAGAGAAATATCCACACTCGTGTACATGGGAATTACACTTGCAGCTCTCATTGGAATTAAGTGCTCAGCACTCCAGAAAATAGTCATATCCTCAGTGTATACTAGGCCAGCTACTATCGATACTTGGATTTACTATTTTTATCTGTCTTTCCTGACGCGGGGTATTTTGTGGTGTGGGCTAGCTGAGGTACAGACTGGCTGCACAGCAGTGACAGGTAAAATGAGCACAAAATGCCAATACTGCATGGCAAGTTAACTAGCACAGACTACACAACCCAACAGCTCATGATTTTTCTTCAAGTAAAATGATTCAGGCCTTTGCCCAGCACTACAAACTGCCATTCCCAACCATGACCTTTCTTCCTGGCCCTGAGGCAGGGGAAGAAACATTTCCTGTGGGCCATGGGGGAGAAGTATGTAGATCTGAATGCTGGAAAGATCCAGTCCCTCTGACTGGAAACTAATGCCTAATACAGTGCCCCTAAGGCATACATACCATCACTGTCATACTGCTTTAAGCAGTCCTGCTGTTCTTGTATGCTCCTGTCCATGTCTGTGACTGCTGGGTGCTAGATAAGGAACTTATGTCTTGTCTGCACTGGGTTTTTAACTGCAAACACTTAGCAAAGATGTTCTGCACCAGTGTGAACTGTGGCTTGTACCCACAGTTTCAAATAGGGTAAGCTGCACTGGCATAAACCATATTTACTTTTGCAGTTGGCAGCAGTGCAGCTACACTGGTGACTGGAAACCCAATGCAGATAAGGCCTCATCCTTTTTAGGCCTGAGACATGTTAGTGAAAGAGCAGGCAGATTGCAAACAGCTTCTGCTGTTTCTGGGACGGAAGCAGAGGCAACCTACAATTCCATCTCTGCTCAATACGTCCAGACTTCCTCTGGGAAGACTTAGGTCTAGTTACGCTGTCATTTCATGAGGGTAGCTAGGGATAGCTTGTTTGGAGTCAATTGTCTTCCAGGAGCCTAAAGAGCTTTTCTCTTTTAGTGACCAATGCTGAAGTCATTACTCAGGGCTGACAACATAGGACCATATCCTGGTACAGAACACCCAGCTTGAGCAAATGAGCGGTGACCTTGGGACACAGGAGTTGGTGAAGAATGGAAATTCCAATCTCATCCTGATGTAGCCAGTGCAGAACAACTACTGGGGCCATAGGGGAGAAGTAGAAGATGCTCTGTGCAAGATTCTGTATGTGGGGATTTGAGCTACTGGACCTACTGGTCTTCCTCCCACTCCCCAGCCAGTCACCAGTTCCCCCTCCTGCTTGAAGAACGTGGCAGCTTGCAGGAGAGTGTGCACAAAGCCCCTTATAGAGGCTCTAGGTTGATCACCCCATGCAGCAGATACACACTATTCCCATTTCATTTTAGGCCTTGTATCCCCATCCTGGAGGCCAGACGATTTCGCTCCAAAGCAGGATTAGATCCTTAGATGGTCCTTTGTACATTTTTAGTTCTCAGAGAACAAGCTGAAGGCCTATTCACCACCTGAGTCCTTCAGAGTTCCCCTAGGCCAGGTCTACACTACAAACTTACATCAGCATAACCCTGTCACTTGGGGGCATGAAAAATCCCGGGTGATGTAGTTACATCGACTTCACCCTTGGTATAGACAGCTCTATGTGAATGGCAGAGCTCCCGTCTTTCATGCAGGTGGATTAACTACGCCAACAGGAGGAGCTCTCCCATCGGCATAGTAGAGTCTTCACTAAAGTGCTACAGTGGCACAGTTTACCAGTGCAGATGCAGTGCTGTACACGTAGACAAATGCTTAGACCTTGTCTGCATGGGCAAATGTTTTCAGTATAACTCCAGGTGCTAATTTAAACCAATGGAGTTCTCTCAGACCTGGTCTACACTGGGGGGACGGGGGGTCGACCTAAGATACGCAACTTCAGCTATGAGAATAGCATAGCTGAAGTCGACGCATCTTAGGTCAACTTACCTCGCGTCTTCACGATGTGGGGTCGACTGTCACCGTTCCCCCGTCGACTCCGCTTCCACCTCTCGCCACAGTGGAGTACAGGAGTCTACAGCAAAATGATTGGGGATCGATTTATCACGTCTACACTAGACATGATAAATTGATCCCTGATAGATCAATCACTACCCGCCAATCTGGCGGGTAGTGTAGATGTACCCTAACTAAACTCCTCCTCTCCCCCGTGTAGATACTTATTCTGCAAGAGTGACCTTTTTTCTGTTTAGCTTAAATCTCTTTCCAAACAACATAGCCATATATATATATAAAAGACCCTCTTATACCAGAATAAGGGCTTGTCTGCAGGGAAGCTATACTGGTATAAACTAAGGTGTGAATTTTAACTAGTATAGCTCCCAGTGTGGACACTCATCTCGATATAAGAGGGCCATTTTTCATTTAGCTTTTGTTGCTTTGGAAGAAGTTTAAGCTAAACCAAAAAAAGTCATTCTTGTGGCAGAATAAGTGTCCACATGGACCGTTACACTGACATGACTATTTCATTATATCGCTATAACTGGTAACACTTTCCCCACGTAGACTGTTCCTGAAACTTATAACCTACAAATAGCTCATAGAGACACTCACGGTCAGCCAGTCAGCTTCCTTCTCTCAGGAGTTTACATTTTAGTCACAGAACATGTCCCTAACCATCCAAATGTAAGAGATGTCTCCCACCCCTTCCTCCCCCTTGAAGTTTCTTACCTAAGCCTACAGCCTCCTTCTCCTTGTTCCTAGAACAACTGTTTTTATGGCCCCTCCCTGGAGCGCCTGTGTGAGCCTGGGTTTTTATTGACCCCACTCTTTTAGGGAACAGAGTACTCTGCGCCCTGTCACTTTAAAATTAACAGCTGCTGCAGATGTGCTGTGAACTAAACATTTTAACATGATGCAGATCATAAACACTGTTACCATAAACTTTATAAGATCTACAACCATTTGCTTGTCTTCAGCTATTGCTTTTCATTGAATAGTAAATAGCCGCTATTTGGTATGCAGTAGAACTGCATAGTTCACTGCTCATAACCACCCTTGTTAGTCATCCCGAGCTCAGTCTTGCAGGGCTGCAGCTGAGGATTTGAGAGAGAAATGCTGAGCTACTCAGTAGGGTGGCTAAACTGAGTGGTGCTTTGTTGCTTGTGGTACTGTTGTGGATCCACAGGTCCAGTGCTCTCACACAGCTCTGGAACAGTCCCCGGGAGGAGTCCTTCAGTCACACTCTTGCCAGGGTAAGCCACCTGGCTTCACCACCTCCTGGAACTGAACCTCGGAGCCTTCAGCACCCTTGCGTCACACTGTGAGCTCCCTTCAGCGAGTCCACCTGAGTTGGGCGCCTGAGGGAGACTTACACACGCACAGGGAGCAATGCACCCCAGACTTCCTTGAGTTGGAGTGAGTCTCAGCCAGACTTGTAAAAGCAGAAGGATTTATTAGAAGTCTGGGACACAATGTAGATGTAGAAATTCCTTTGTTAACATGGAGAACAGAAAGTTACAACATAGTCCATCTGGTCAGACCAGAGTCTAGAGCCCTTTGACTCCCCTGAGTCTCAGTCCAGAAGCTTCTCTTCTCTCCAGCAGCCCGCACTTAACAACTCCACCTGGCCTCACCTCAGTCCTTTGTTCTTCAGCTGGTCACACCCAACTGGCTTCCTAAGGAGAGTGGGTCATCCACGGTCGTTCGTTGCTAGGTGCCAAACATCCGGGCAATTGGAGTGGCCATTTTCTTCTGGGCCTGTCCATGGGCATGGAGCTCCAGGGAGCTAGGTACTGGTCATGCCAGTATCTCTGGGTCTCTGCAAAGACCTTTCCCCCAACCTAGTTAACTACACACCACGTAGGGGAAACTGAGGCACACAACATCTTCATTCAAAATATTCTGAATAATTCCCACCCCAGCCATCACAGGTTCTGAGTAACAGGCTGAGAAATACATTGATTCACTGGACCCATCAGAAGCATGCGTGTCTGTGTCTGGTCTCTGCTCCCATTTTCTCCTAACATCAGTTCTTTCACACACTCATGTAAAACAGTTCTCTAGGGTGGCAGTAGGATTTCCTTCTAATAGTAAAAATGGCTGCTGCTCCCATCCTTGGTATGCACAGGACTGGAGTTACGCCACTGTGAGCAGATCATGCTTTTTCTCTGCCCTATACAGAGGCTTTTCTGAACAGGTTTAGAAGAAACCCTGATTGCTTAGGTCTGGTGCTTTTCCTCCCTGCAGCTTTAGTGCTTTGCTACTCCAGAGCTTTTTTAATAGTTCTCAGCAGAGTCTGCTGGACTGAGCCTCAGACTTGGAATTCTCTCTTCATCTAGGGACAGAGTTTTGGTGCAATTGTGGAAATGTAACCACTGTTTAAAATCTAGCAGTTCACTTGCTTGACTGCAACTTGGCATGAATGCATATGATTTAAGAAATCTGGTCCACATTGCTTTTAATATGCAGAGCTGTGCATTTTACTATGGAGAAAAGTTTGGGGGGAGAAGGGGGAAACAGTTAAGAGTAACAGCTTGCCAGATTGTGGTGTTCTTCTGCTGTTCTGTTTCCGATTTGAAATCACTAGTTTGTCTGGGTTGTTTGGCTTTTTTAAAGAACATTTTGTACTGTAGTCTCTGCATTTAAGCTCTAGTTACTGGTTCACATATTTATCATTTCAGGCTTTGTTTTTACATTGATAAACCCCATTACACCCAAAGAAAGATGAGTTTCTTTCTCCAGGTGATAGAGAAGTCCATGAAGAGACACCAGGATTCTCTCTCTCTTTTAACAATACCTCTGTAAAGGTAACAGGAAGGTTGCAGATGTAAACCCCCAAAGGCCAGGAAATTAAAACAAAAAAAAGATGGGGGGCAGATCCTTAGCTGGTGGAAATCCAGTTCAGTGGAGCCATGTCTGTTTACAGCAGCTGAGGATCTGCCCCGTGGCTCTCCTTGCAGCATTATTCACTCACATAACAGGGAGGCCATATTTGATTATTGATGTTGAGCTGTTCAATATTTTAAGACTATATTGTGGCTTTTGTGGAGAGTGATGCAGCACACTAGTGAACAGCCCTATGAGCATTCTGGCAGGCTCAACACAAACACTTGTACAGTCCTTGTGGAAATGCATATTGGAGTGGGAGCTCAATTATCCTTCTACAGGGTGCAGTGCACACCAAACACAGCCTCCCACACTGGTTCAGGTCATGGCTTTTCCTACCCTGTGCACTTTGGGGGATCTTATGCCACCAGTAATGCTAGACTCACATGGTCCATGAACTCCCACCCTACCAGGACAAGGGATTTGCAAGGGCAAAAAGATTCGTGCACCTTTTCAGCTGTACCCCATCCTTTTGTCCTGGGACCAGCCACAATCTGGCCCTTATTATATACACACACACAGCCAAATTCTACTCTGAGTTACAACTGTGCTACCCCATCCACTCTACTGGGGCAGCACAAGAGTAAATGGGGACAGATTTTGCAATGTGGGCAAGTTAGTCACAGGAGAACATTAACTTTTTCATTTCCTGACCTCTGTTTACATTTGCAACCCTCTGATTGTATTAACATAGGTTTTTGCACTGGATTTCCCCTTTTGTTAAAGATAGGCAAGAGGAAAACTTCTAGCTGTAGAACTGTGACATTGCATAACTGCAGAAGACACAAAATACTTCATATGACAGCTGTGCAAATAAGAGTGGTAGGGCTTTTAATTAAAACGCAATACAAATATTGTGTGCATAAGGGGCTTTGAGGAGCACAGTGGAAATTAGATGTTTTGAGTCACTTTAATTTATAATAAAAACAAAACTAAACATGGCAACCATTACTCCTTGAGGATTAGCCACTTTTAAAGTTTGCTGTGTTTTAGTTCTCTATCTGCAAAAATCTTAAATGCTTTTTAAAGTGAAAAATAGAACCCAGTTGGAATTTTTCAAAGTAAAAGGTTTTCAACACAAAACCCAATGTTTTTTCCAAAATGAAAGTATGCAGAAAACTTTAATTTTTTTTCTAGTTTTACATTTTTCAACAAAAATGTAACATTTTCATTTTGGGGTGGGCAGCTGGCCAAAAAACTGTTTTCAAAAATTCAGAATTTCACAACCAAAAAAGATTGTGATTAAAAATATGTACAGAATATTTTTAAAAATTAGGTCTCTTGTGAAAATGAATTGAATGTAACCATCTTTGAAATTAAAAAACAAACAAACCCAGCAATTGTGAAAAAGTGTGTGTGTATGTGTATATATATATTTCCCCAGCATGGATAAATCAACCCAATCAGTGGGAATAATCAAGTTTGTGCCCTACTGGCCTTGTGTGAAGTTTACGTGCACAAATCACATGTACCCAATTTTGAAAAGCTGATCCTAGACCAGTCTAAAGTCCCAATCACATAACAAACTCAGCACATGCAGACCCCTAAGCCCACACACAGAGCCTCACTGACTTTAACAGGTCTGCCCGCACAGAGCACATTGCAGGATCAAGGCCTCTGTCATCCACTAAGGTTCCCTTTCATCTGAGACTGGCACAGGTCACTTTCAGAGTGAGGCTTCAGGTTTGCTGCCAGACAGAGATTATCTTGTGTGCAGAGCGTATGCAGGCAGAGAGAGCTGCTGAATGTCTGCGCCTGTCACTTTTTCACAGTTTGGTTGTTTTGTCATTTTTTTCCTGGTGCAGCTGATGCTGTGATGTGTTATCTGTCAGATGAAATTTACAGGCATATTACCCTGCCTGACAGGAAGAGAGCACCACAAGGATTTCCACAGGCAGGCACTACTGGAAAGTAGTTGTCTGCTGCATACAGTAGTTTAGTAGAAAAGGCGGTGCTTTTATTTATTTATTTTTTAAGCCACAGAATAAAAAAAAAAAAAAAAAAAGGAAAAAAAAAAAAAAAAAAAAAGGGAAGAAGGAGGATCCGGGGAACTACAGGCCAGTCAGCCTCACCTCAGTCCCTGGAAAAATCATGGAGCAGGTCCTCAAGGAATCAATTATGAAACATTTAGAGGAGGGGAAAGTGATCAGGAACAGTCAGCATGGATTCACGAAGGGGAAGTCGTGCCTGACTAACCTAATTGCCTTCTATGATGAGATAACTGGCTCTGTGGATGAGGGGAAAGCAGTGGATGTGTTATTTCTTGACTTTAGCAAAGCTTTTGATACGGTCTCCCATAGTATTCTTGCCACCAAGTTAAAGAAGTATGGGCTGGATGAATGGACTGTAAGGTGGATAGAAAGCTGGCTAGATCGTCGGGCTCAACGGGTAGTGATCAATGGCTCCATGTCTAGTTGGCAGACGGTTTCAAGTGGAGTGCCCCAAGGGTCGGTCCTGGGGCCGGTTTTGTTTAATATCTTTATTAATGATCTGGAGGATGGTGTGGACTGCACTCTCAGCAAGTTTGCAGATGACACTAAACTAGGAGGCGTGGTAGATACACTAGAGGGTAGGGATCGGATACAGAGGGACCTAGACAAATTAGAGGATTGGGCAGAAAAAAACCCGATGAGGTTCAACAAGGACAAGTGCAGAGTCCTGCACTTAGGACGGAAGAATCCCATGCACTGCTACAGACTAGGGACCGAATGGCTAGGTAGCAGTTCTGCTGAAAAGGACCTACGGGTCACAGTGGACGAGAAGCTGGATATGAGTCAACAGTGTGCTCTTGTTGCCAAGAAGGCTAACGGCATTTTGGGCTGTATAAGTAGGGGCATTGCCAGCAGATCGATGAACGTGATCGTTCCCCTTTATTCGACATTGGTGAGGCCTCATCTGGAATACTGTGTCCAGTTTTGGGCCCCACACTACAAGAAGGATGTGGAAAAATTGGAAAGAGTCCAGCGGAGGGCAACAAAAATGATTAGGGGTCTGGAGCACATGACTTATGAGGAGAGGCTGAGAGAACTGGGATTGTTTAGTCTCCAGAAGAGAAGAATGAGGGGGGATTTGATAGCAGCCTTCAACTACCTGAAGGGGGGGTTCCAAAGAGGATGGAGCTCGGCTGTTCTCAGTGGTGGCAGATGACAGAACAAGGAGCAATGGTCTCAAGTTGCAGTGGGGGAGGTCCAGGTTGGATATCAGGAAAAACTATTTCACTAGGAGGGTGGTGAAACACTGGAATGCGTTACCTAGGGAGGTGGTGGAGTCTCCTTCCTTGGAGGTTTTTAAGGCCCGGCTTGACAAAGCCCTGGCTGGGATGATTTAGCTGGGAATTGGTCCTGCTTTGAGCAGGGGGTTGGACTAGATGACCTCTTGAGGTCCCTTCCAACTCTGATATTCTATGATTCTATGATTCTATGATAAAGGGTTGGCAGCTGCTAATCTATTTACTGTGCAGAATCCTTGGCAGTCTATGGGGTGCTTTCAAAGCAGTGCATAGGGAGTTATGAGTCTAAATCCTGTTAACAACTCTTTTTGCACAACAATATCAAGATTTCTGCATATAATTCTCTGTACAATGCTTTTAAAATATACCCTATAAGTCACACTCCTGAGTGCCCAGCCTATGAAGACTAAATACTAGTTAATCTTGTCACAAGATAACTTCATTGCAAAAAATCAGCCTGCTATGGATTCATTTAGTCACAGTATTAGCTCATCAAAACACTGCCTATTACAGGCTAATCCCCTCTCTAGCCCTTTAAAAAAAATCCACTTTGGTTGAACCAGGAGAAAATAATCCATCTCCTTTCAGCACAAGCAACGTTATGAAATTACCTGTCTACTCTCTCTACAGTTTAGAATGATGCTGATGATCATGTCTGGCCATCTAAATATCTCACAGGAGCTGCTGTTAGATTGAACAGCCCTGCTAGCTACAGGGCAAATACACCTTGAGGGTTTATTCAAAAATATCTGTTCAATCTTATCTGTTTCATTCAGACCCACCTATGCCACTTGAACAGTTCCCGAAGTTTTCTTTGATGTTTGCCAACACATTTTGCAGCCAGTACTTTGCACGTTACGAGGTTTGTTCGTGAACTGCTTGTGTCATAGTGAAAGCTGGCATAGATGCTTTTTAGTGCTGCTCCTGTCAATCCTTGAGGCCCAACAGATATTCTGTGTTGGCTCTTATTTTAGATTATTACTTCACAGGCAATGCAAGTGGCTACAAATAGTGTATCAGAACACCAGGGCCAAACTCAACTCTTTGATCTGGGGTGTGTATTTTTCTGGGACCAACACTAACCTGCTTGTAATCACTAACAAGAACCTAAGCCATATGTTTCCAGCAGTGACAGTGACGAGGTCTGTCTGTCACAGAGGACAGTGATGTAAGAAAATGGTCAATTTATTTAAAGGGCTTTTCCTCGTATAGAATTTACTTGATGCTGGTATTATTGTGTCCACTACCAGGCTGCTAAGGTTACATGTGCACAGCTAGTGAACAGACAGTGAAAGGTTCCATGAAGGACAGGGAAAATTTCTGGGGCCTCACTCAGACTTTAATCTGCTGAATCTGGAAGGGGTTAGACGGCTATGAAAAACCCTTAATCCAAACATTAGCCTTTGAGGCAGGGTCTCAAATTGGGAAATTTTTTGTAGGGTGCTTTCAAGCAGCCAACAAGAGTGGGAGATGCTCAGACCAGCATGCCCCTTTGCACAGAACTTCACTGGGACAGATCAGAGGAAAGAAAACAAAATCTTTTGTTTTGGAGCATCTGGACCCTAGCACCAAGCAATTGTGTCAAATGTATTCAAGAAACCACTAAAACTTTAACTCAACCAGTCACCAAAAGATGGGAAGTAAGGCCCAGATCCTCAAACGTATGTAAGCACCTAACTTCCATTTCAATTGAACTTGCTCTATAAGCAGCTGACATCACAAACTTTGTTTCTTATCTCCTGTTGCTCCATTCCCTACAACCTGGTCTGGCATCTCTGGATGTAGAAAGAGACCCAAGAATTAGGTCATCTAGTCTCTCTCACTGTCATTGTGGGGTTGCTCCCTCTGGCATACACGCAAGTGCTGTGTCCATCCTCGTTCTAAGTTACTCAAGTGATTGGGGCAATGCATCCTTTGGGAGGCTGACTTACACTTTAATACGACTGTTACTGGGTCAGATTCAGAGGGTCTTTCACAGTTTTTACCGCATTGAACTCCCATGGAAATCAAAGGGGATTTTTGTTATAGAAGGATCTCACGCTTTGGCCCACTTTTAGGAAAATTCATTCTGATTTAAGTTGTCACATGGTTATTTCATTTCATCTGAGTAACTGATGGAACTGTTTATTTATTTAGTGTATTTTAGAAGACTGTCAAGGGTACCCAGAACATTAGGTAGGCCACTCTTATTTTAGTTTCAAAACTACAAATGCATCAAAATATTAGAATGTTCTGCCAAGTGAATGATCCAAATGAATGAACATTCTTGTCTGCTTTAAAATTCCTTTAGATGATCCATCTACAGCTGTCATATAATCAAAAATTCCATGACTGCATTTTTGTTCTGCTTTTACATCCAAGCAGGCACTGCTGTAATATCCAGCAGGGAGCAAGGGTGCATAATGGTTTCCTTTTTTAGAGAGTGAAAGCAAAATGAATTCTGTTTCCTTGAGTGTTGTAGAGGCTTGAGAGGAAGCTGGTGACTGCAGGCAGTTGTCAGAGAAAATGAAGACAAAAGAAAGTACTCCATACATTACCCAGGACATCTGAATTGCACTTGATTTCTTCTGCAAATAGAACACCTTCAGAAGCTGGACAGCTCCTCCAGCACCTGGCTGCTGCTGGACAGCTATTCTTTGCTGGTCTCTGGGTGCCTCTCTTCCCATTTGGTAAAGGAAAGTAATTTCCTGTAACTATCCACCAAAGTTACACTGCATAACAAAATTCATTGCTGCTGGAACTGAGCATATTCCATTTAGCTGTGCCTGACTTTGACCTCAGCACTTTATCAGCAGATTAAAACCTACTCCTAGGCTGGGACTGAGTGAGGGGATTGGACAATGGAGTGTGAGGTAAGGGATGAGACAGCTGGAGGAGGGGACAGAATGGCAGAGAAATGGATGTTGACAGATCTGAAGTTACGGAAGAGCTGTCTGAAGGGACAGAAGCAAGTGGCCATGGAAGATGAGGTGGAGGGAGGAACGCGGCTATTGAAAAATTGGAAAGGCAGCAATGTTTGAAGACAAGGTCTAGTGCATGGCCACTTTGGTGACTGCAGAAGTTGATCCAGGGCTGAAGGTCACACATGAAGGTGAGGGCACCACATGGGTCATTGACCAAGGATGAGGGGTAGAGACTGAGAGGAGATGGAGAGGGGAGGTCAGATGTCAAAACAAGAGGGAAAAGTGTTCAGCAAGGAGTCAGGGGGTGGAGAGCAGATGATGGCTACATGAAGGTGTATAGAGTCTGATGGACTGTTGCTTGAAGGGGGAAAAGGAGTGTGAAGGCAGTAGAAGGAGGGGCTGGAAGAGAAGGAACCTGACAACCCTCCCCAATCATGCCATCCTTCAGGGAAGATTCAGAGCACAGTGTGTGTGAGGAAAAGAGGCCACTGTCACAGTGCAGAGACAGAGTCTGACAGGGAAATCCAGGTTCCAGTGAGTTCCAGGAGACTGAGGGAGGAGGAGATGAAATATTCATGAATTGAATTCCCACCTTAAAAAAAAAACAGGAGTGAGATTCTGCTTTGCACCTGTGAGAAATGCAGCACAGAACTTGCAAAACAGGTGGCCAGGGACTAGGATGGCCCTGGGGGCCTCTCTAAGTGGTGACAGCCTGTTTGTGGGTGCCAATTGGAGACAGTGCTGTCTGGAATCAGTGCAGCACTGCATACTATGGCTGTACCGTGAACATGCCTCTCACCCTCACCCTGCATGCTCCCTATACTGAGGCTTGCTGGGGGGTCTTCTGAAGACAACCTGGGGCTGTTTTCCACAATTCCTGAGCCAAGAGACTCAGAGGCCACTCTAGCGCCAGGCAACTAGGCAGCTGCCTACAGTGGCAGATTTGGCCTGGCCACATCCCTGGCATGACAGAGGGGCAGCCAGGCCAAATGGGACTGAAATTGTGTCTCTGTGTGTCATGTCAAAATGCTACTCACTTAAATTTATCCTGGTCACCCTCCATCATGACAGAGAGGCACTG
Organism: Trachemys scripta elegans; assembly: GCF_013100865.1. Lineage (NCBI taxonomy): Eukaryota > Metazoa > Chordata > Testudines > Emydidae > Trachemys > Trachemys scripta. The sequence continues at coordinate 17,691,354 of NC_048299.1, forward strand.
GGCCAAATTTAAGTGATGTAGGGAAGGCACATTAAAATGTTGCTTAGGGTGGCATGTTACCCAGGGTTATCTGAACCCAAAGCTATGGTAACTAATCTCTATATTCCAGGTCGTGTCAGGGAATAAATGAATGAGGACACAATACCTCTGTGATAAATGATTGGTACAACCAAGAGTGCTTCTACCCCAAAATCCTTATTGTTATTGAATACAAAGCACACTTCTATAATAGCAATAGTTTCAGAGCACCCATTAATATAGTTACCCGAAGTCTGAGATGGTGTCGAATGTTTGGCAGACGGGTTCCAGGGGCAGGCCTTCCTCCTAGCCACTGAGGAGATAGCTGTCAGACTCCAAGCTTGTAGAAATCCTCCCAGGTTTCTCCAAAGTACAAACATTAACTAAACTCTTTATAGGTTTCGCTAGACAAAAGCACATAATTCACAATGGCCCCTAATAAGCTAACAATTTCCCTAGCAACAGCAAATAATAATTCATTATTCTATTTATCAGCAAAGCAACTTCAGGAAGAAACGTATAATTACAGACACCCAGACTCAAAGTCAGTCATCCAGCCTCCCTTTTTATTCTCATGAATCTCACAATTTTATCTTATCTATCCTTGTTAGTAACACAATAACTGTGCAGCTGTTTTTGTTCTGTCTGCCTAAGCCCAGGCCAAATAGGTCTTTGCTACGTGATGTTCTTGCTCCCAATTTATGGTGGCTAAGTACACAATATGGCTGCAGGTTATGTCAAGTCCAGGTTATACAAACTCCAGTTCTCTCATAACAGGCAGATTGTGTTGTGTGATTTCTGGAAAGAATTCATCCCCCAATTGCATCTGGGACTTTTTAGGTCCTTTTATAACACGGTGGCCCTTTTACCAGCATAAAGCGGATGTGAGACGCTTACTCAAGGTTTTGACAGGTCATAATCAAGGCAAGTTAAGGTTGCTGGTTGGTGAAGAACCATGTCTCTCTTAAAAAGAAGAACAGGAGTACTTGTGGCACCTTAGAGACTAACAAATTTATTAGAGCATAAGCTTTCGTGGACTACAGCCCACTTCTTCGGATGCATATAGAATGGAACATATATTGAGGAGATATATATACACACATACAGAGAGCATAAACAGGTGGGAGTTATCTTACCAACTCTGAGAGGCCAATTAATTAAGAGAAAAAAAACTTTTGAAGTGATAATCAAGCTAGCCCAGTACAGACAGTTTGATAATAAGTGTGAGAGTACTTACAAGGGGAGATAGAGTCAATGTTTGTAATGGCTCAGCCATTCCCAGTCCTTATTCAAACCGGAGTTGATTGTGTCTAGTTTGCATATCAATTCTAGCTCAGCAGTCTCTCTTTGGAGTCTGTTTTTGAAGTTTTTCTGTTGTAATATAGCCACCCGCAGGTCTGTCACTGAATGACCAGACAGGTTAAAGTGTTCTCCCACTGGTTTTTGAGTATTTTGATTCCTGATGTCAGATTTGTGTCCATTAATTCTTTTGCGTAGAGACTGTC